>NC_053024.1:173271760-173404290 GCF_003073215.2 Triticum urartu | reverse complement strand
CAAGCTTGCCTTCCACGCCAAGGAGAGACCCATCCGGACACGGGACGAAGTCTTCAATCTTGTATCTTCATAGTCCAACAGTCCGGCCAAAGGATATAGTTCGGCTGTCCGGAGACCCCCTAACCCAGGACTCCCTCACACGTGATCACTTAGATGATTAGAGGGATGTCTATCTAAGTGGGAGTTCTTAAGTAATATGATTAATTGAATTTAAATTTATCATGAACTTAGTACCTGATAGTATTTTGCTTGTCTATGTTATTGTAGATAGATGGCCCGTGCTGTTGTTCCGTTGAATTCTAATGCATTCCTTGAGAAAGCAAAGTTGAAAGATGATGGTAGCAATTACACGGACTGGGTCTGTAACTTGAGGATTATCCTCATTGCTGCACAGAAGAATTACATCCTGGAAGCATCGTTGGGTGCCAGGCCTCCTGTAGATGCTGCTGATGACGTTAAGAACGTCTGGCAGAGTAAAGCTGATGACTACTCGATAGTTCAGTATGCCATGCTTTATGGCTTAGAACCGGGACTTGAACGATGTTTTGAACATCATGGAGCATATGAGATGTTTCAGGAGTTGAAGTTAATATTTCAAGCAAATGCCCGGCTTGAGAGATATGATGTCTCCAATAAGTTCTATAGCTGCAAGATGGAGGAGAATAGTTCTGTCAGTGAACATATACTAAAAATGTCTGGGTATCATAATCACTTGACTCAACTGGGAGTTAATCTTCCTGTTGATAGTGTCATTGACAGAGTTCTTCAATCACTGCCACCAAGCTACAAGAGCTTCATGATGAACTATAATATGCAAGGGATGAATAAGACAATTCTCGAGCTCTTTGCAATGCTAAAGGCAACGGAGGTAGAAATCAAGAAGGAGCATCAAGTGTTGATGGTCAACAAGACCACCAGTTTCAAGAAAAAGGGTAAAGGGAAGAAGAAGGGGAACTTCAAGAAGAACAACAAACAAGTTGCTACTCAGGAGAAGAAACCCAAGTCTGGACCTAAGCCTGAGACTGAGTGCTTCTACTGCAAACAGACTGGTCACTGGAAGCGGAAATACCCCAAGTATTTGGCGGATAATAAGGATGGCAAGGTGAACAAAGGTATATGTGATATACATGTTATTGATGTGTACCTTACCAGAGCTCGCAGTAGCACCTGGGTATTTGATACTGGTTCTGTTGCTAATATTTGCAACTCGAAACAGGGACTACGGATTAAGCGAAGACTGGCTAAGGACGAGGTGACGATGCGCGTGGGAAATGGTTCCAAAGTCGATGTGATCGCCGTCGGCACGCTGCCGCTACATCTACCTTCAGGATTAGTTTTAGACCTAAATAATTGTTATTTGGTGCCAGCATTAAGCATGAACATTATATCTGGATCTTGTTTGATGCGAGACGGTTATCACTTAAATCTGAGAATAATGGTTGTTCTATTTATATGAGTAATATCTTTTATGGTCATGCATTGAAGAGTGGTCTATTTTTGTTGAATCTCGATAGTAGTGATACACATATTCATAATGTTGAAGCCAAAAGATGCAGAGTTGATAATGATAGTGCAACTTATTTGTGGCACTGCCGTTTGGGTCATATTGGTGTAAAGCGCATGAAGAAACTCCGTATTGATGGACTTTTGGAATCACTTGATTATGAATCACTTGGTACTTGCGAACCATGCCTTATGGGCAAGATGACTAAGACGCCGTTCTCCGGAACAATGGAGCAAGAAACATACTTGTTGGAAATCATACATACTGATGTATGTGGTCCGATGAATATTGAGGCTCGCGGCGGGTATCGTTATTTTCTCACCTTCACAAATGATTTGAGCAGATATGGGTATATCTACTTAATG
The DNA here is from genome assembly GCF_003073215.2 of Triticum urartu. Classification (NCBI taxonomy): domain Eukaryota; kingdom Viridiplantae; phylum Streptophyta; class Magnoliopsida; order Poales; family Poaceae; genus Triticum; species Triticum urartu. The sequence goes on along the minus strand of NC_053024.1, from coordinate 173,402,421 downwards.
AAACATAAGTCTGAAACATTTGAAAAGTTCAAAGAATTTTAGAGTGAAGTGGAAAATCATCGTAAGAAGAAAATAAATTTTCTACAATCTGATCGTGGAGGAGAGTATTTGAGTTACGAGTTTGGTCTACATTTGAAACAATACGGAATAGTTTCGCAACTCACGCCACCTGGAACACCACAGCGTAATGGTGTGTCCGAACGTCGTAATCGTACTTTACTAGATATGGTGTGATCTATGATGTATCTTACTGATTTACCGCTATTGTTTTGGGGTTATGCTTTAGAGACGGCTGCGTTAATAGGTCATCATCAAAATCCGTTGAGACGACACCTTATGAACTATGGTTTGGCAAGAAACCAAAGTTGTCGTTTCTTAAAGTTTGGGGCTGCGATGCTTATGTGAAAAAGCTTCAACCTGATAAGCTCGAACCCAAATCGGAGAAATGTGTCTTCATAGGATACCCAAAGGAAACTGTTGGGTACACCTTCTATCATAGATCCGAAAGCAAGATATTCGTTGCTAAGAATGGATCCTTTCTAGAGAAGGAGTTTCTCTCGAAAGAAATGAGTGGGAGGAAAGTAGAACTTGATGAGGTAATTGTACCTGCTCCCTTATTGGAAAGTAGTTTGTCACAAAAACCGGTTCCTGTGACACCTACACCAATTAGTGAGGAAGCTAATGATGATGATCATGAAACTTCAGATCAAGTTACTACCGAACCTCGTAGGTCAACTAGAGTAAGATCCGCACCAGAGTGGTACGGTAATCCTGTTCTGGAGGTCATGTTGCTAGACCATGACGAACCTACGAACTATGAGGAAGCGATGATGAGCCCACATTCCGCAAAATGGCTTGAGGCCATGAAATCTGAGATGGGATCCATGTATGAGAACAAAGTGTGGACTTTGGTTGACTTTCCCGATGATGGTAATGTTACTGTCTACAAAGCTCGACTTGTCGCGAAAGGTTTTTGACAAGTTCAAGGAGTTGACTACGATGAGACCTTCTCACTCGTAGCGATGCTTAAGTCCGTCCGAATCATGTTAGCTATTGCCGCATTTTATGATTATGAAATTTTGCAAATGGATGTAAAGACTGCATTCCTGATGGATTTCTGGAAGAAGAGTTGTATATGACGCAACCTGAAGGTTTTATCGGTCCAAAAGGTACTAACACAAAGTGTGCAAGCTCCAGCAATCCATTTATGGACTAGTGCAAGCTTCTCGGAGTTGGAATAAACACTTCGATAGCGTGATCAAAGCATATGGTTTCATACAGACTTTTGGAGAAGCCTGTATTTACAAGAAAGTGAGTGGGAGCTCTGTAGCATTTCTAATATTATATGTGGATGACATATTGTTGATTGGAAATGATATAGAATTTCTAGATAGCATAAAAGGATACTTGAAAAAGAGTTTTTCGATGAAGGACCTTGGTGAAGCTACTTACATATTGGGCATCAAGATCTATAGAGATAGATCAAGACGCTTAATTGGACTTTTGCAAAGCACATACCTTGACAAAGTTTTGAAGAAGTTCAAAATGGATCAGGCAAAGAAAGGGTTCTTGCCTGTATTACAAGGTGTGAAGTTGAGTAAGACTCAACACCCGACTGCTGCAGAAGATAGAGAGAAAATGAAAGATGTGACCTATGCTTCAGCCATAGGCTCTATCATATATGCAATGCTGTGTACCAGACCTGATGTGTGCCTTGCTATTAGTTTAGCAGGGAGGTACCAAAGTAATCCAAGAGTGGATCACTAGACAGCGGTCAAGAACATCCTGAAGTACCTGAAAAGGACTAAGGATATGTTTCTCGTTTATGGAGGTGACAAAGAGCTCATCGTAAATGGTTACATTGATGCAAGCTTTGACACTGATCCGGACGATTCTAAATCACAAACCAGATACGTGTTTATATTGAACGGTGGAGCTGTCATTTGGAGCAGTTCTAAACAGAGCATCGTGGCGGGATCTACATGTGAAGCGAAGTACATTGCTGCTTCGGAAGCAGCAAATGAAGGAGTCTGGATGAGGGAGTTCATATCCGATCTAGGTGTCATACCTAGTGCATCAGGTCCAATGAAAATCTTTTGTGACAATACTGGTGCAATTGCCTTGGCAAAGGAATCAAGATTTCGCAAGAGAACCAAGCACATCAAGAGACGCTTCAACTCCATCCTGGATCAAGATCAGGTGGGAGACATAGAGATTTGCAAGATACATACGGATCTGAATGTTGCAGACCCGTTGACTAAGCCTCTTCCACGAGCAAAACATGATCAACACCAAGGCTCCATGGGTGTTGGAATCATTACTGTGTAATCTAGATTATTGACTCTAGTGCAAGTGGGAGACTGAACAAAATATGCCCTAGAGGCAATAATAAAGTTATTATTTATTTCCTTATATCATGATAAATGTCTATTATTCATGCTAGAATTGTATTGACCGGAAACATGATACATGTGTGAATACATAGACAAACAGAGTGTCACTAGTATGCCTCTACTTGACTAGCTCGTTGATCAAAGATGGTTATGTTTCCTAGCCATAAACATGAGTTGTCATTTGATTAATGGGATCACATCATTAGGATAATGGTGTGATTAACTTGACCCATTTCGTTAGCTTAGCACTTGATCGTTTAGCATGTTGCTATTGCTTTCTTCATGACTTATACATGTTCGTATGACTATGAGATTATGCAACTCCCAATTACCGGAGGAACACTTTGTGTGCTAACAAACGTCACAACGTAACGGGGTGATTATAAAGGTGCTATACAGGTGTCTCCGAAGGTACTTGTTGAGTTGGCGTATTTCGAGATTAGGATTTGTCACTCCGATTGTCGGAGAGGTATCTCTGGGCCCTCTCGTTAATGCACATCAATATAAGCCTTGCAAGCAATGTGACTAATGAGTTAGTTGCGAGATGATGCATTACAGAACAAGTAAAGAGACTTGCCGGTAACGAGATTGAACTAGGTATTGAGATACCGATGATCGAATCTCGGGCAAGTAACATACCGATGACAAAGGGAATAACGTATGTTGTTATGCGGTTTGACCGATAAAGATCTTCGTAGAATATGTAGGAGCCAATATGAGCATCTAGGTTCCGCTATTGGTTATTGACCGGAGACGTGTCTCAGTCGTGTCTACATAGTTCTCGAACCCGTAGGGTCCGCACGCTTAAAGTTTGGTGACGATCGGTATTATGAGTTTTTGTGTTTTGATGTACCAAAGGTAGTTCGGAGTCCCGGATATGATCACAGAAATAACGAGGAGTCTCAAAATGGTTGAGACGTAAAGATCGATATATTGGACGACTATATTCGTACACCGGAAGTGTTTCGAGTGGTTTCGGATAAAAACCGGAGTACCGGGGGGTTACCGGAACCCCCCGGGGAGTTAATTGGGCCTCATGGGCCTTAGTAGGAGAAGAGGAGGCGCGGCCAGTGCAGCCGCGCGCCCCCTCCCCTCTAGGCCGAATTGGACAAGGAGGGGGCAGTGCCCCCCTTTTTCCTTCTCCTCCTCTCTCCCTTCCTTCCCTCTCCTACTCCAACAAGGAAAAGGAGGAGTCCTACTCCCGGTGGGAGTAGGACTCCCTCCCTGGCGCGCCCTCCTCCTGGCCGGCCGCCTCCCCCCTTGCGCCTTTATATACGGGGGCAGGGGGCACCCTAGAACACACAAGTTGATCAGTTGATCTATTCTAGCCGTGTGCGGTGCCCCCTCCACCATATTCCACCTCGGTTATATCATAGCGGTGCTTAGGCGAAGCCCTGTGTCGGTAGCATCATCATCACCATCACCACGCCGTCGTGCTGACGAAACTCTCCTATGAAGCTTTGCTGGATCGGAGCTCACGGGACGTCATTGAGTTGAACGTGTGAAGAACTCGGAGGTGTCGTGCGTTCGGTACTTGGATCGGTCGGATCGTGAAGACGTACGACTACATCAACCGCGTTGTGCTAACGCTTCCGCATTCGGTCTACGAGGGTACGTGGACATACTCTCCCCTCTCGCTGCTATGCATCACCATGATCCTGTGTGTGCGTAGGAATTTTTTTGAAATTACTATGTTTCCCAACACACATGAATGCGAATTTATTAGAATACTCTATGTGCTTCACTTATATCTTTTGAGCTATATAGTTTTTGCTCTAGTGCTTCACTTATATCTTTTAGAGCACGGTGGTGGTTTCATTTTTTGATCTCTCATGCTTCACTTATATTATTTTGAGAGTCCTTTAGAACAACATGGCAATTGCTTTTAGGAATAATAAAAACTATCATATAAGTGCATTGAATACTATGAGAAGTTTGATACTTGATAATTGTTTTGAGGTATAGAGATGGTGATATTAGAGTAATGCTAGTTGAGTAGTTGTGAATTTGAGAAATACTTGTGTTGAAGTTTGTGATTCCCGTAGCATGCACGTATGGTGAACCTTATGTGATGAAGTCGGGGCATGATTTATTTATTGATTGCTTTCTTTATGAGTGGCGGTCGGGGACGAGCGATGGTCTTTTCCTACCAATCTATCCCCCTAGGAGCATCCATGTAGTACTTTGTTTCTGTAACTAATAGATTTTTGCAGTGAGTATGTGAGTTCTTTATGACTAATGTTGAGTCCATGGATTATACGCACTCTCACCCTTCCACCATTGCTAGCCTCTCTAGAACCGCGCAACTTTCGCCGGTACCTTAAACCCACCATATACCTTCCTCAAAACAGCCACCATACCTACCTATTATGGCATTTACATAGCCATTCCGAGGTATATTGCCATGCAACTTTCCACCGTTCCGTTTGTTATGACATGCTTCATCATTGTTATATTTCCATGCATGATCATGTAGTTGACATCGTATTTGTGGCAAAGCCACCGTTCATAATTCTTTCATACATGTCACTCATGAATCATTGCACATCCCGGTACACCGCCGGAGGCATTCACATAGAGTCATATTTTCTTCTAAGTATTGAGTTGTAATTCTTGAGTTGTAAGTAAAAATAAGTGTGATGATCATCATTATTAGAGCATTATCCCATGTGAGGAAAGGATGATGGAGACTATGATTCCCCCACAAGTCGGGATGAGAATCCGGACAAAAAATAAAAAAAGAAGAGAAAAGAGGCCAAAAAAGGGAAGGCCCAAATAAATATATGAGAGAAAAAGAGAGAAGGGACAATGTTACTATCCTTTTACCACACTTGTGCTTCAAAGTAGCACCAAGATTTTCACGATAGAGAGTCTCCTATGTTGTCACTTTCATATACTAGTGGGAATTTTACATTATAGAACTTGGCTTGTATATTCCAATGATGGGCTTCCTCAAAGTGCCCTAGGTCTTCGTGAGCAAGCGAGTTGGATGCACACCACTTAGTTTCTTTTGTTGAGCTTTCATACACTTATAGCTCTAGTGCATCCGTTGCATGGCAATCCCTACTCACTCACATGGATATCTGTTGATGGGCATCTCCATAGCCCGTTGATACGCCTAGTTGGTGTGAGACTATCTTCTCCTTTTGTCTTCTCCACAACCACCATTCTATTCCACATATAGTGCTATGTCCATGGCTCACGCTCATATATTGCATGAAAATTGAAAAGGCTTGAGAACATCAAAAGTATGAAACAATTGCTTGGCTTGTCATCGGGGTTGTGCATGATTTAAGTATTTTGTGTGGTGAAGATAGAGCATAGCCAGACTATATGATTATGTAGGGATAACTTTTTTGGCCATGTTATTTTGAGAAGACATAATTGCTTAGTTAGTATGCTTGAAGTATTATTATTTTTATGTCAATATTAAACTATTATCTTGAATCTTTCGGGTCTGAACATTCATGCCACAATAAAGAAAAATTACATTGAGAAATATGTTAGGAAGCATTCCACAATAAAGAAAAATTCTTTTCTTTATCATTTACCTACTCGAGGATGAGTAGGAATTAAGCTTGGGGATGCTTAATATGTCTCCAACATATCTATAATTTTTTTATTGTTCCATGCTATTATATTATCTGTTTTGGATGTTAATGGGCTTTATTTTACACTTCTATATTATTTTTGGGACTAACCTATTAACCGGAGGCCCAGCCCAAATTGCTGTTTTTTGGATATTTCAATGTTTCGTAGAAAAGGAATATCAAACGAAGTCCAAACGGAATGAAACCTTCGGGAATGTGATTTTCTCAACAAACGTGATCCAGGGGACTTGGAGTGGACGTCAAGAAACAATCAAGGAAGCCACGAGGCAGGGGGCGCGCCTACCCCCTGGGCGCGCCCTCCACCCTCGTGGGCCCCTCGTTGCTCCACCGACCTACTTCTCCCTCCTATATATATCCACGTACCCCGAAAACATCCAGGAGCACCACGAAACCCTATTTCCACCGCCGCAACCTTCTGTACCCAAGAGATCCCATCTTGGGGCCTTTTCCGGCACTCCGCCAAAGGGGGCATCGATCATAGAGGGCCTCCACATCAACTCCATGGCCCCTCCGATGATGTGTGAGTAGTTTACTTCAGACCTACGGGTCCATAGCTAGTAGCTAGATGGCTTCTTCTCTCTCTTTGAATATCAATACAAAGTTCTCCTTGATTCTCTTGGAGATCTATTCGATGTAATCTTCTTTTGCGGTGTGTTTGTCGAGATCCGATGAATTGTGGGTTTATGATCAAGTCTATCTATGAACAATATTTGAATCTCCTCTGAATTCTTTTATGTATGATTGGTTTATCTTTGCAGGTCTCTTCAAATTATCAGTTTGGTTTGGCCTACTAGATTGATCTTTCTTGCAATGGGAGAAGTGCTTAGCTTTGGGTTCAATCTTGCTTAGCTAAAAACTATGGACCCGAAGATTTGTGGTAAACTACTCACACATCATTGGAGAGGCTATGGTGTTGATGTAGAAGCCCTCTGTGATTGATTCCCCCTCCGGCGGAGCTCTGGAAAAGGCCCCAAGATGGATCTCTTGGGTACAGAAGGTTGCGGCGGTGGAAATAGGGTTTCGTGGTGCTCCCGGATGTTTTTGGGGTATATGGATATATATAGGAGGAAGAAGTAGGTCTGTGGAGCTGCGAGGGACCCACAAGGGTGGGGGCGCGCCTCCTTTCCTCGTGGCCTCCTCGCTCCTTTCTTGATGTCTACTCCAAGTCCCCTGGATTACGTTTGTTCCAAAAATAACTCTCCCGAAGGTTTCATTCCGTTTGGATTCCATTTGATATTCCTTTTCTGCGAAACACTGAAATAGGCAAAAAAACAGCAATTTGCACTGGGCCTTGGGTTAGTAGGTTTGTCCCAAAAATAATATATAAGTGTATAATAAAGCCCATTAAACATCCAAAACAGATAATATAATAGCATGGAACAATCAAAAATTATAGATACATTGGAGACGTATCAAGCATCCCCAAGCTTAATTCCTGCTCGTCCTCGAGTAGGTAAATGATAAAAACAGAATTTTTGGTGTGGTATTCTACCTAGCATAATTTTCAATGTAATTTTCTTTACTATGGTATGAATATTCAGATCCGAGAGATTCAAGACAAAAGTTTAATATTGACATAAAAATAATAATACTTCAAGGATACTAACTAAGCAATCATGTCTTTTCAAAATAACATGGCCAAAGAAAGTTCATCCCTACAAAATCATATAGTTTGGTCATGCTCCATTTTTGTCACACAAGAATGCTCTCATCATGCACAACCCCGATGACAACCAAGCAATTGTTTCATACTTTAGTAATCTCAAACTTTTTTTCAATTTTCACGCAATACATGAGCGTGAGCCATGGATATAGCACTATGGATGGAATAGAATATAATGATGGGGGTTATGTGGAGAATACAAAAAAGGAGAAAGTCTCACATCGACGTAGCTAATCAACGGGCTAGGGATATGCCCATCAATTGATGTCAATGCAAGGAGTAGGGATTGCCATGCAACGGATGCACTAGAGCTTTAAATGTATGAAAGCTCAACAAAAGAAACTAAATGGATGTGCATCCAACTTGCTTGCTCACAAAGACCTAGGGCATTTGAGGAAGCCCATTGTTGGAATATAAAAGCCAAGTTCTATAATGAAAAATTCCCACTAGTATATGAAAGTGACAAAACAAGAGACTCTCCATCATAAATATCATGGTGCTACTTTGAAGCACAAGTGTGGAAAAAGGATAGTAGCATTGTCCCTTTTTATTTCTCTTCTTTTTTGGGCCTTTCTTTTTTCTTTATTTGGCCTTCCCCTTTTTTGGACAATGCTCTATTAATGATTATCATCACACTTCTATTTATTTACAACTCAATGATTACAACTCGATACTAGAACAAAAATGACTCTATATGAATGCCTCCGGCGGTGTACCGGGAAGGGCAATGAACCAAGGGTGACATGTATGATAAATTATGCATGATGGCTTAGCCACAAATACGATGTCAACTACATGATCGTGCAAGGCAATATGACAATGATGAAGCGTGTTATAAATGAATCGATGGAAAGTTGCATGGCAATATATCTCGGAATGGCTATGGAAATGCCATAATAGGTAGGTATGGTGGCTATTTTGAGGAAGATATAAGGAGGATTATGTGTGACAGAGTGTATCATATCACGGGGTTTGGATACACCGGCGAAGTTTGCACCAACTCTCAAGGTGAGAAAGGGCAATGCACGGTACCAAAGAGGCTAGCAATGATGGAAAGGTGAGAGTGCGTATAATCCATGGACTCAACATTAGTCATAAAGAACTCACATACTTATTGCAAAAATCTACAAGTCATCAAAAACCAAGCATTACGCGCATGCTCCTAGGGGGATAGATTGGTAGGAAAAGACCATCGCTCGTCCCCGACCGCCACTCATAAGGAAGACAATCAAAGAACAGCTCATATTTCAAATTTGTTACACAACGGTTACCATACGTGCATGCTACGGGACTTGCAATCTTCAACACAAGTATTTCTCAAATTCACAACTACTCAACTAGCACAACTCTAATATCACCATCTTTATATCTCAAAACAATTATCAAGTATCAAACTTCTCATAGTATTCAATGCACTTTTTTATGGAAGTTTTTATTATACCAATATTGGATGCCTATCATATTAGGACCAATTTTATAGCCAAAGCAAATTACCATGTTGTTCTAAAGGACTCTCAAAATAATATAAGTGAAGCATGAGAGATCAATAATTTCTATAAAATAAAACCACCACCGTGCTCTAAAAGATATAAGTGAATCACTTAGAGCAAAATTATCTAGCTCAAAAGATATAAATGAAGCACATAGAGTATTCTAATAAATTCTGACTCATGTGTGTCTCTCCCAAAGGGTGTGTACAGCAGGGATGATTATGGTAAACTAAAAAGCAAAGACTCAAATCATACAAGACGCTCCAAGCAAAACACATATCATGTGGTGAATAAAAATATAGCCTCAAGTAAAGTTACCGATGGACGAAGACGAAATAGGGGATGCCCCTCATACAAGATGCTCCAAGCAAAACACATATCATGTGGTGAATAAAAATATAGCCTCAAGTAAAGTTACCGATGGACGAAGACGAAAGAGGGGACGCCTTCCGGGGCATCCCCAATCTTAGGCTTTTGGTTGTCCTTGAATTTTACCTTGGGGTGCCTTGGTCATCCCCAAGCTTAGGCTCTTTCCACTCCTTATTCCATAATCCATCAAATCTTTACCCAAAACTTGAAAACTTCACAACACAAAACTCAACAGAAAATCTCATGAGCTCCGTTAGTATAAGAAAACAAACCACCACTTAAGGTACTATAATGAACTCATTCTTTATTTATATTGGTGTTAAACCTACTGTATTCCAACTTCTCTATGGTTCATACGCTCCGATAGTAGCCATAGATTCATCAAAATAAGCAAACAACACACGAAAAACAGAATCTGTCAAAAACAAAACAGTATGTAGTAATCTGTAGGTTTCGAATACTTATGTAACCCAAAAAATTATGAAATAAATTGGTGGACGTGAGGAATTTGTCTATTAATTATCAGAAAAAATAATAAACCTAATCGCACTCTCCAGTAAAAAATGGCAGCAAATCTCGTGAGCGCTAAACTTTCTGTTTTTTACAGCAAGATCTCAAAAACGTCCCCCAAGTCTTCCCAAAGGTTCTACTTGGCACAAACACTAATTAAAAGCATAAAACCACATATAAACAGAGTCTAGATGAATTATTTATTACTAAACAGCACCAAAAAGCAAGAAACAAAAATAAAATTGGGTTGCCTCCCAACAAGCGCTATCGTTTAACGCCCCTAGCTAGGCATAAAGACAAGAATAGATCTAGGTATTGCTATGATAATGATAAGGTAAATCGCGGAAACTCATCTCATATTCCCTACGTTCAGCAGCAAGCTTTCTTTGTGGCGGGAAGTAATCAAAAGGGCTAAATTTAATGGGACAAAAGTCCCCAAGATCAAGCTCGGGAGGTATTGGTTCCTCCTTTGGCCCCTCATATTCCACAACCAATTCATCATTATAAGCATTCTTTTAGCAAAAAGTCATGAGCCTTTGTTCAAGGGGAAAACCCAACCCATTATTTTGGATGGCAAAATTATCATTAAGTTCAGAAACCCTATCAACAAGAACATCAATAGGAACCTTCTTTCTAAGGTTTTCGTTAAAAGCAACATGATCTAAAGATCATAAGCGCATGATGTCCTCTTGAGAAAAAAGGATTGCTTCTATGGGAGGATGACTGACATCCACCCTATAATGCGCAAAAAATTCATTGGCCTCTTTTATTATAAATCTGAACTCGTGAGCTAAAAAGATGGTAACTGCTTGCTTAACAGAAGAATGCTCAATATTAGAAAATTCTAGAAAGATCATTTGTATGCAAGGATGCATATGGATAAATTGTCTTTCAAGTTCAACCACAAGCAACGATATAGCATCCGCAAGACTATTAGTTTTATGAAGAATAGACCCGCCCATGGTGGGAAAAGCACAGGCACAAGTAAAGAAATTTTGAATAACTCCTTTTCCAATAATATTACCACTACCAATCCGAAACTTTTTAGTGTGTAAAATAGTAGGTTCTTAATGAGGATCAACAAAAGCATCAAAGTTTTCCATGTTATTACTACTATCCTTATCAACGATAACCTCCCCAATTTCAGACATGATGGCAGCAAGAGGCAAGCAAAAAGAGGGCAAATAAAACGGCAAGGGTGAAGTGGGGGAGAGGAAAACGAGAGGCAAATGGCAAATAATATAATGCGAGGGATAAGAGTTTGTGATGGGTACTTGGTATGTCTTGACTTGTGCGTAGATCTCCCCGGCAACGGCGCCAGGAATCCTTCTTGCTACCTCTTGAGCACTGCGTTGGTTTTCCCTTGAAGAGGAAAGGGTGATGCAGCCAAGTAGCGTAAGTATTTCCCTCCGTTTTTGAGAACCAAGGTATTAATCCAGTAGGAGACTACACGCAAGTCACCTCGAACATACACAAACAAATAAGAACCTCGCAACCAACGTGATAAAGGGGTTGTCAATACCTTCACGGTCACTTACGAGAGTGAGATCTGATAGAGATAATAAGATAAATATTTTTGGTATTTTTATTATGTAGATAGGAAAATAAAGAGTGCAAAGTAAAATTGATGGGAAACTTATATGATGGAAGATAGACCCGGGGGGCATAGGTTTCACTAGTGGCTTTTCTCAAGATAGCATAAGTATTACGGTGGGTAAACAAATTACTGTCGAGCAATTGATTGAGAAGTGCATAGTTATGAGAATATCTAGGCATGATCATGTATATAGGCATCATGTCCGAGACAAGTAGACCGAAACGATTCTTCATCTACTACTATTACTCCACACATCGACTGCTATCCAGCATGCATCTAGAGTATTAAGCTCATAAGAACAGAGTAACGCATTAGGCAAGATGACATGATGTGGAGGGATAAACTCAAGCAATATGATATAAACCCCATCTTTTTATCCTCGATGGCAACAATACAATACGTGCCTTGCTGCCCCTGCTGTCACTGGGAAAGGACACCGCAAGATTGAACCCAAAGCTAAGCACTTCTCCCATTGCAAGAAAGATCAATCTAGTAGGCCAAACCAAACTAATAATTCGAAGAGACTTGCAAAGATAACAAATCACACATAAAAGATTTCAGAGAAGAATCAAATATTGTGCATAGATAAACTTGATCATAAACCCACAATTCATCGAATCTCGACAAACACACCGCAAAAAGAATTACATCAAATAGATCTCCAAGAAGATCGAGGAGAACTTTGTATTGAGATCCAAAGAGAGAGAAGAAGCCATCTAGCTAATAACTATGGACCCAAAGATCTGTGGTAAACTACTCACACATCATTGGAGAGGCTATGGTGTTGATGTAGAAGCCCTCCATGATTGATTCCCCCTCCGGCGGAGCTCCGGAAAAGGCCCCAAGATGGATCTCTTGGGTACAGAAGGTTGCGGTGGTGGAAATAGGGTTTCTGGTGCTCCCGAATGTTTTTGGGGTATATGGATATATATAGGAGGAAGAAGTAGGTCGGTGGAGCTGCGAGGGGCCCACGAGGGTGGGGGGCACGCCCAGGGGGCAGGCGCGCCTCCTTTCCTCGTGGCCTCCTCGCTCCTTTCTTGATGTCTACTCCAAGTCCCCTGGATCACGTTTGTTCCAAAAATAACTCTCTCAAAGGTTTCATTCCGTTTGGATTCCGTTTGATATTCCTTTTCTGCGAAACACTAAAATACGCAAAAAAATAGCAATTTGGACTGGGCCTTGGGTTAGTAGGTTAGTCCCAAAAATAATATATAAGTGTATAATAAAGTCCATTAAACATCCAAAACAGATAATATAATAGCATGGAACAATCAAAAATTATAGATACGTTGGAGACGTATCATGGTCCATGATGGAAAGAGATGCCACCAAGCGGGCGAGCTGACAAAAAAGGAGATGAGAAGGAAATTACAAGCCCCTTAAAAATAACAAATGAAGAGCAAACAAAGACAATGAGGAGTAAAAAACTGGTTTTTGAGGAAGAACAACGGAACGCTCATGTGAAGGGAGAACAAAACGTGAAGGATAAGCACATGGAGGATAAGGAGGAGAACCTAGAGGGACCAACAAAGAAACCAGAGAGAGCGGCCTCGACCTCGGGTGAAAAAGAACCTGAATATGTTCTCCTGAATTCAGGCTTAAAAAAGTTGAGAAGCACTTTCAAACATAAAAGCGGCAAGGAGTGAAAACTCAAAATTGTTGGTACCGGCACCAAGGAAAAGAGGGGTAGATGATGATGAATATGAGTCGGCGAAAAAAGTAAGGATGGAGGATGAGAAAATAGATGGAGTGTTAGGAGAAGAAGTCTCTAACAAAGATGATTCAGACAAGGAGGCTGGGGTGCCACAACAGCCCAACAGGAAAAATTGAAACTTATCGCCTGGAACTACCGGGGACTGAGTAAGGGCCTCGCAGTTCATGGGCTTCTGGACCTCCAGAAGCGAGAGAATCCGAATATTCTGTTCCTGTCTGAAATCAAACTAGATGAGAGGAGAATAAAACATTTTAAATGGGTGTTGGGTATGAAGGAAATGGTGATAAAAGATTGCAAAGGCAAGAGTGAAGGGCTTGTAATGTTTTAGAAGGGTACGGTGAAGGCCGAGCTCCACAATTTCTCCAAGGGATAATCAATTTTATGCCCCTAGTTGTGTCCCACTCGACAGTTTTGCCCTTAGTTTTCAAAAATCCTTGGTTTTGCCCAAGGCGGTTTGCTCCTCTTGTGGTTTTTCCCTTCCGTCACGTTTCCGTCCACTTACTGCCGTTTGACCGTGTGTTGACCGTCTATGGATTTTTCGCTCGACCATTTTGCCCCTGCTTCATCACTCTTTGAATAGACATTTCCAAGTGGGACCCATCACTGAGAAAACCATCTGTCACTCTTCTCACTATCATGTGGGACCCACAACGGACCAAATATCTCTAATGGACACTGCCATGTTGTAAATATAACATCAATTTTGAAATCATTTTTTATGCAATAATTAACACAACATAAACTAATTAAAACACTAGTAATTAACACAAATCAGTACTTAAGGTCGGTCTCATCTCAAATATAATTAATCATTAGTCTATAATTGCTAGCTATACTAGCTAATTACATTGCGTCAAGTGTTAAAAAAATGTCGGGCCAACGATTTAAAAAACGCTCTCTCTAGGAGGGGGATGAGCTCGCCGGAGCCAAACGAATCGGCGTCGGAGCTAGCCGGAGCCAACGGAATCGGCGCCGAAGTTTGCCAAATCCTCCTCGCCCGTGCATCCTCACGATGAGCGCTTCGACTCCGCCGCTGCGGCGTGGAAAGAGGCCTGGGTGAGGCGCGTGCCACCCTCCTCCACCATCTATCCCCATCGTGCGTCCCCAGTCGCCGCGCGCCACCCTCCAAACCATCTCTCCCCACCGTGCGTCCTCGGCTACCGCATACATTGGCCACCGATGAGGGATCTGTGCCTCCCTCGGGGCACTGTGGATCTGGGCCAGAGGGAGGCGTCGGTGGAGGATGGCCCGCGTTAGCGTGGACGAGGGTCAACGGGGACACAGGCGTTGTAGTTCATGCCTCACACATTGCAGCGCCAGATCGAACAGAGCTCGTGACGGCGGTGAACGGATCGAGAGATGGACCTCCATGGGCAGTGACATGGTGGCTTTGGGGTTGCTGCCTGCTCCTATCAGGGAAGAGAAAAGAGGAGGGTGAGAGAGATAGAGAGAATCAATAGAGAAAGGGAGAAGGAAGGAGCACGGGCAGGGCGGCGCTCGCGCCCAACCCCGATGAACGGTTGCGGAGATGAGGCGTACCTCAGGCGCGGAAACGAGGCGGGTCGGGGCGGTTTTGCTCCTACGGGCGGTCGAGCCCAACCCTGATGGGATCCATGGCTCCACCACCGATGGGGCCTCCGCTAGCCTTCCTTCGCTGGCCATGGACGGGATGTGTGGCTCCAGCACCGACGGGATCTGGGAGAGAGGGGATGGGCATCCGGGACTAGGGTTTGACCAACGGGAGAGAAATAAAAGGGAACATGGGATGGTGATGGGTCCCACTTGGTAGTGTCTTGCCAGAGAGTGAAGAAGCAAGGGCAAAATGGTCCAACGAAAAGTCCACAAACAGTCAACACACGGTCAAACGGCGCTGACTGGACGGAACTGACAGAAGGGCAAAAACACAAAGCAAGCTAACTGAGTTGGGCAAGACCGCGTGTTTTACAAAACTAGGGGTATTCTTGTCGAGGGTGACACAACTAAGGGCTCAAATACAATTATCCCTTTCTCCAAATATTATATAGACATCGAGATAAGTGAAAAGGATAGCTTTCGGTGGAGATTTACATGTATATATGGAGAACCGGCAAGTGACAAAAAAGAAAATACCTTCACTTTATTGCAGGTTCTGAATGCTCAGCTTGGGAGGCCTTGGATCTGTGTTGGAGATTTTAATGAAATACTTTATGGCCATGAGAAACAAGGTGGCCGCCAAGAAAGCAAGTTCACATGGACAAATTCAAAGAAACTCTTGAAGAGTGTCGCTCGCAGGACCTAGGTTACGAGGGGGATAAATTCACATGGAGAAATCATATCCATTCAGCTGATAAATACACATAAGAGAGGCTAGATAGAGTGGTGGCAAATATGAAGTGGTGTGATCATTTTCCTGGTTTCAAGGTAATAAATGAGGATCCCCGCCATTCCGACCATAGGCCCATCATAGTGGAAACAGAACGAAGGTACTACATAAGCAAGAGAGGCTTTCCCCACTTCAGATTTGAAGTGAATTGGGTTGAAGAAGAAAATTGTGAATCCATCATAGAGAATGCCTGGAATTTAGCGATGGGATAGGGAATCAATGAGACCACATATGGACTTATCAAGGTGGCTAGTGAGCTTCAGAATTGGAGTACAAATATTTTGGGCGATCTGGAGAAGAGGATAAAGACTTTAAAGAGGGATTTAGAGAAAGACAGAAGAGGTACAATATCCCCTCAACAAGTCTCTAGGGAATGTTTTTTACGTGAGAAGCTGGATCGCCTGGAACACCAATGAGATCTTTATTGGAATCAATGCTCACACATCAATTGGCTTAAATCAGGTGACAAAAATACAAAGTATTTCCATGTCTTTTCTTCTGAAAGAAATAAAAGAAACACAATTCGCCGGTTAAAAACGATAGTGGGGGATGGGTAGAAGGAGATGAAAATTTAAAAAATCTAATAAACGACTACTTTGTGTCTCTATTTACAGCCCATGTAGAAGGAAGTAACCAAGAAACCTTAGGTTGTGTAAGAAAGAGAGTAAACCAAAGCATGAACAACATCATGTGTACTAGATTTTCCGAAGAGGAGGTGAAAGCAGCCATTGACGCAATAGGGGACCTGAAAGCACCAGGACCTGATGGTATGCCAGCCTTGTTTATAAGCGTTACTGGCACATAGTAGGGGAGAAGGTCACTAAAGAAGTTCTTCATGTTTTAAGGGGAGGAGACATGCCGAGGGGGTGGAATGACACAATGGTGGTGCTCATTCCAAAAGTGGGTACACCTGAGAGCTTGAAGGATCTCCGACCAATAAGCCTATGCAATGTGGTATACAAGATAGTTTCTAATGTGCTAGCCAAATAGACTAAAGGTGATCTACATGATATTATCTCCCCAGACCAAAGTGTGTTCGTCCCTGGGAGAATGATTTCTGATAACATCCTCTTGGCATATGAGCTAATGCATTCTTTGCAGAACAAAAGGAAAGGAAATGCCAGCGCTGCAGCACTCAAACTTGACATGAGCAAGGCATATGATCGAGTTGAATAGAGTTTCTTGAGATACATGATGCTAAAGATGGGGTTCAATTCTTCTCGTGTCAAGCTCATTATGAACTGCGTCACCACGTGTGTTATCAAATAAAGGTGAATAATGATATTACGAATGTAATCATTCCAGGAAGGCATCTTTGACAAGACCCTCTATTCCCATAATTGTTCCTTATTTGTGCTGAAGACCTCTCATCAACATTGTATAAAGCAGAGGAACATGGCAAAATAATAGGCATCGGAGTATGTAAAAGGGCTCCAAGCATAAATCATCTCCTCTCTGCGGATGATTCTTTATTGCTTTTCAAAGCTGAAAACAGAACTGCAGTGGAGATAGATTATATCCTGGAGTCATATGCTGCTTGCTTAGGTCAAATAGTCAATAAGGAGAAGTCGGCCATAATGTTCAGCAAGAATGTTCAGGTGGAACAGAATAAAATGATCATGTCAGCATTGCACATTACAAGGGAGGCAAGGGCAGAGAAGTATTTAGGGCTGCCAGTTTACATAGGCAGGTCGAAGGAAAAAGTATTTACCTACCTAAAAGACAAAATATGGAGGAAAATCTAGGGATGGAAAGAAAAAAATACTCTCAACGGCAGGAAAGGAGATTTTAATAAAGGTCATAGCCTAAGCAGTCTTGTATTTGCAATGGCATGTTTTGATCTCACCAAGAAACTATGTGACCAGATTAGTGGGATGATATGTAGGTATAGGTGGAGTAATATGGATAAGGAAAACAAAATTCATTGGGTTAGTTGGGAGCAGATGATGCTGTCAAAAAAGGAAGGAGGGCTAGGATCAGAGATCTTGATGTATTTAATAGGGCCATGTTGGCAAAGCAAGCTTGGAGATTAGCAAATGCACCCAACTCCCTTTGTGCAAGAGTTCTATCTGCTAAATATTACCCATCTGGTCATATTATTAGATCAATGCCTAAGGGCGGCATGTCTTATTCATGGAGAAGCATCCTCAAAGGGGTCAAACTGCTTAGAGAAGGAGTAATCTGGAGAATAGGAAATGGTGAGAATATGGACATATGGAAAGATCCTTGGATTCCACGAGGTCAAAGTAGAAAACCATCTACTCCCCAAAGAAGGAATAGCATCCTCTGCGAAGTCTCAGACCTAATTAATCTAGTAGAAGGAGACTGGTATGAGGACCTGGTAAAACAAACCTTTAATGAAGAAGATGCAGAGCAAATATTGCAAATACCAATTTGTGAAGGCTATGAGGACCGGCTTGCATGGCACTTTGATAAGAAGGGTTTATTCTCTGTGAAATCAGCTTATCGAGTGGCAATTGAATCAGACTCAAGGAGGGATCTCCAAGGTGGGGCTGCTGCATCTGGCACAAAAATGGAATATTTATCCCTTGAGTGGGAGAAAATGTGGAGGCTTCCTCTACCAGCAAAAATCCTACACTTCTTATGGAGAATGGCGAGGAATAGTCTTGCGCTGAGACAAAAACTAATTCGACAAGGAGTTAAAGTTGATCCATGGTGCCCGATATGCTTACGTACTGATGAGGATGGTGGGCACATCTTTTTCAAATGCAAACCAGCCAAACACATCTAGAGAGCGGCTCATATGGAGGACATATGACAAAATCTTAGCGATTGTTGTAGTCCGAAGGATGTGCTTATTCGAATATATGAGCTTGATCAGTAGAAGGGCACAAGAGCAAGCATTCTCATGTGGCTTTGGTGGTGAGGGAGTCCTGGATTAGGGGGTCTCCGGACAGCCGGACTATCTCCATTGGCCGGACTGTTAGACTATGAAGATACAAGATTGAAGACTTCGTCTCGTGTCCGGATGGGACTCTACTTGGCGTGGAAGGCAAGCTAGGCAATATGTATATGGATATCTCCTCCTTTGTAACCGACCTTGTGTAACCCTAACCCTCTCCGGTGTCTATATAAACCGGAGGGTTTTAGTCCATAGGACAACAAACACAATATACAATCATACCGTAGGCTAGCTTCAGGGTTTAGCCTCTCTGATCTCGTGGTAGATCTACTCTTGTAACACCCATATCTTCAATATTAATCAAGCAAGACGTAGGGTTTTACCTCCATCAAGAGGGCCCAAACCTGGGTAAAACTTCGTGTCCCTTGCCTCCTGTTACCATCCGGCCTAGACGCACAGTTCGGGACCCCCTACCTGAGATCCGCCGGTTTTGACACCGACATTGGTGCTTTAATTGAGAGTTCCGTTGTGCCGTTGCCATAAGGAAGGTTGCCTCGTCCCGTATTTAAAGACGGCACTATCGCTGAGGGAGCTCTGGCTATCGGCCAAACTCTCTGGCTAGATGGTTTTCTTATGACCGCCTGTTCGGCTGCTGCGCCGACGATGACTTCCCGGGTCATCGAAAGCAATCTTCACATCAACTCGGAACTCGCCGAGCAGTTAGATCCAATGGAGCTCTCTTCCCTGAACGAGCTCTTGGATCGTATCGCCGCCCTGAGAGTCGCTATAGACTATGATCAGATTGGGCCTACACCCGATCTAAGAGAAATTAACTCTCCCCAGGTCACCCATCACGTTGCAGTGGTGGAAGAACAATGCGGCAAAACTTCATCTATCTTAAGGACTATCTACGTCTGGATTCCCGATCCCCCCAAACCGGATACCTGCGGAGGGGAGGACGTCACTCAAAGCCTGAACCCAGAATCAGGCAGCGGGCAAGATTTACCAGAAAACTCCCAAGAATCCAAGCTTTCGAGTTCGGAAACTCCTTGGCCACTGAGCCTCAGATCAGGTGAGGATTCGGATTCAATTCCACCCACCCACCCAAACATACGTGATCTATCCCAAATTAGTCAAGAGCCCGAAGAAACAGTACACCATTACTGGGCCAGATTCCTCCTGGTCAAGAACAGGATAAAGGACTGTCGCGAGGAAGACGCGATTTCATTCTTCTGCAATAATTGCACGGACAAGGGAATCCTCAACGCCATAAGTCATCGCGAAATTACACGCTTTGCCGACTTGGTGTCCATAGTGCGAAAGTACTGTGCAATGGAAAGCGCCTGGAAAACCGAAATAAAATTTTGGGATAATCCGGCCCTGAATACAAACCCACTCCGAAATAAAAGGGTGCATTATCACAATACACCTGGGTTAACTAACAAAAAGCAAAAGCCCTCTACGGGGCAAGGAACCGTACTGGAGGGATGGCTCAACGGACCCTGCAAAATTCATAGTACAGTGGATGCGATACCAACGCACAGCCTTAGAGCATGCTGGATACTCCGGTAGGTGGCCAAAAGTGGTGAGGATCTACTCCTCCCAAAAAAATAGAGCACCACCCCGAGGACAACAGTACGGTCTTAACGGTCTTCGAGACCTTTGCGTCAAATAAAAGACGGAAGCGAACACTACGCAGCACGTCCGAAATCTGCCACATAGCAGAAACAAATCCTTGGAGCAACACGGCTATTACCTTCAATGCCAGTGACGAACCTAAATTCCGAACAGCCTGAGTACCAGCCGCACTGGTCCTCGGTCCAATCATGGATGGCTTTTGACTCACCAAGGTACTCATGGACGGCGGCAGCGGATTAAACCTCATCTACGAGGAAACTCTTCAAAAGATGGAAATAGACTGGAGCCGCATTAAGCAAAGCAGCACAACCTTTAGAGGAATCATCCCCAGTCGGGAAGCACGCTGCGCCGAAAAAATCACACTAGACGTGGTATTCGGCACGCCGGATAATTACAGGTCTGAAGAAATTACATTCCAAGTGGCCCCGTTCAGTAGCGGATACCACGCTCTATTAGGGCGGGAGGCGTTTACAATCTTCCAAGCCATACCCCATTACAGGTACATGAAGCTCAAAATGCCCGGGCCCAATGGAATCATCACTCTTGTTAGTGATCCAGACATAGCACTCCGCGCCGAAAATAAGACAGCTGCACTGGCCCTTGAGGCACTATCTGAAGCCCTAGCGGTCGAAGAACTAACTGCGTTGCGCTCCACGATGAACAGGGACGACGTGATACTCGATAAAAGATCCAAGTCCACCTCGTTTAAGCCGGCGGACGAAATAGTCAAATTCCAAGTCCATCCAATGGACCCTACAAAAACAACTTCCATCGGGGCACAGTTAAACCCTGATGTTGACGCCACACTACGAGAGTTCCTACGCGAGAACTGGGACATTTTTGCCTGGCACCCTTCAGACATGCCAGGAATCCCACGCAGGCTGGCTGAACACAGCCTAAATATCCTAAAAGGATTCAAGCCAGTCAAGCAGGCACTTCGACGTTTCTCCGAGCCCAAAAGACAAGCCATGGGAGAGGAACTAGCCAAGCTATTGGAGGCCGGATTCATCAGAGACATAAAACATCCGGACTGGCTAGCAAACCTGGTGATGGTACCAAAGAAGGACAAATCATGGCGCTTGTGCGTCGATTTTAAGGACCTTAACAAGGCCTGCCCAAAGGATCCCTTCCCCCTCCCCCGCATCGATCAAATCATTGATGCTACCGCAGGACACGGTTCATTGTGTTTCCTCGATGCATACTCCGGCTACCACCAAATCAAAATGGCAGAGCCAGACCAAGCCGCAACGGCATTCATCATAGCATACGGCCCATTCTGCTTCAACACAATGCCCTTTGGGCTAAAAAACGCCGGTGCAACGTATCAGCTCATGATTCAGACATGCCTGGCAAACCAGATCGGCAAAACAGTGGAGGCATACGTGGATGACATGGTCATTAAAACCAAGCATGTCGAAACTCTAGTAGACGACTTGAGGCTCACATTCGACAACCTCCGAACATATGACATCAAGCTCAATCTGGAAAAATGCGTCTTTGGCGTACCAGCGGGAAAGCTCCTGGGATTCATTGTCTCCAGTAGAGGTATTGAAGCTAATCCGGCCAAAATCTGAGCGTTGTCACAGTTGGCTACCCCAACAGACCTCAAACAAATACAAAAACTAACTGGATGCGTGGCGGCTCTAAGCCGCTTTATCTCCCGCTTGGGAGAAAAGGCATTACCCCTTTATCGCCTCCTCCGGTGCACCGAACACTTCGAGTGGACGGACGCCGCCACGGCCGGACTCAACGAAATAAAAAGCCATGTTGGCAACAAACCCAGTCCTGGCCGCGCCAAACATTGGCGAACCAATGCTATTATACATTGCGGCAACTCATCAAGTGGTAAGTGCAGTGCTTGTCGTCGAGCGAGAAGTGGACGGACACAAATTTCTCATTCAAAAGCCGGTTTACTACATGTCCACTGTCCTTACTCCATGCAAATTGCGGTACCCGCATTATCAAAAGATAGCGTACGAGGTATTTATGGCATCCCGGAAGCTGCGACACTACTTTCAAGAGTGCTCGATAACAGTAGCCTCGGAAGTACCACTTAACGATATTATAAACAACCGCGACGCGACGGGTCGGATTGCCAAATGGGCCATTGAGCTCCTCCCTTCGACATAACTTACAAGCCACGGCGAGCTATTAAATCGCAAGTTTTGGCTGACTTCGTCGCTGAATGGACGGAAGCCGAACTCCCTAAAGAGTATGGCACATATTCAAACTGGCTCATGCACTTCGTCGGCTCCAAAATGTTGGCTGGTCTGGGGGCTGGCGTTGTTTTGACGTCCCCAACAGGAGACACCATTCAATACGTACTACAAATAATGTACACGGACTCCAACAATGCAGCCGAATACGAGGCCCTTCTACATGGTCTCCGGATGGCAATATCCATGGGCATTCAATGCCTAGAGGTGCACGGGGATTCAAACCTTGCAATATCCCAAGTAAATGGAGACTTTGATGCCAAGGATCCAAAAATGGCTGCTTATCGCAATGTCGTCCTAAAAATTTCAGCCCGGTTCGAGGGGCTCGAATTTCACCATGTGGCTCGGGAAAATAATCAGGCGGCGGATATCCTCGCCCGCATTGGCGCAAAACGCGATGCAGTCCCTCCCAACATTTTTCTGGAAAGGCTTTTCAAGCCATCTGTAGCATGGGAAGGGGACACCGGTAACAACAGTCTGGATCCGGCCAAAATACCCGATATCGAACTCTCTGACACAATCGGAGGCTCCGCCATCGAAATAACACAATCAGCCCATGAAATAATGGCTATTATTGCCCCGTGGACAGAACCATTCCTGGCCTACTTAACTAGACAGGAACTCCTGGAGGACCAAAATGAGGCACGCTGCATAGTGCGGCGATCAAGGGCCTACAGGGTCCATGAGGGACAATTGTACAAAAAAGTGCTACCGGAGTCCTTCAACGGTGCATCTCCGAAGAGGAAGGACGGAACCATTTGGCAAAAATTCATGCCGGACTCGGCGGTCATCACGCCACAGCCCGGGCTCTTGTGAGCAAAGCCTTCCGTACAGGATTCTATTGGCCAACGGCCCGGCCAGACGCACAGGACTTAGTCCAGCGCTGCGCCGGTTGCCAGCTCTTTGCAAATCAAAGCCATATGCCACCCACCGCCCTCCGGACAATCCCCATTACATGGCCCTTTGCGGTCTGGGGGCTTGACATGGTTGGACCCCTTAAAGGTGGAACCCACAAGAAAAAATACTTATTGGTCATGGTGGATAAATTCACCAAATGGATAGAGGCCAAACCGGTTAAAACAGCCGAATCCGGACCGGTGATAGATTCCATATCCGGGTTTGTACATCGCTACGTCCCCCACAGCATCATCACTGATAACGGCAAGAACTTCATGGCCGATGAGGTAAAACTCTCGTGCAGCAAAATGGGCATCAAGCTCGATTATGCTTCAGTCTACCATCCACAAACCAACGATCAAGTCGAACGAGCAAATGGTCTTATAATGAGCAGCATTAAACCCAGACTAGTGCGCTCCTTAATAGAGTCTGACACGCACTGGGTAGAGGAGCTCAACTCCGTACTCTGGGGGCTGCGGACCACGCCGAATCGTAGTATCGGATACACACCATTTTTTATGGTGTACGGCGCAGAGGCAATCCTGCCCTGTGACATAATTCATGACTCACCTCAGGTGCGCATGTACAAAGAAAGAGAAGCCGAGCTCGATCGGTAGGACAGTCTGGACACCTTGGAGGAAGAGCGCGACGTAGCCAAAGCCCGTTCCACATTTTACCAGCAATAGGCCCGCAGATACCAAAGTAGAGAAGTACGAGCCAAAGCTTATAACGTTGGCGAACTAGTTCTCCGGCTGCCGGATAAGAAAAAGAACAAGCTAGAGCCCAAATGGGAAGGTCCCTTCGTCATCGACCAAGTTCTGACCGGCGGAGCGTACCGACTGCGGGGTGCATCGACTAGTCGACTCGATCCGAACCCATGGAACGCAGCCAGGCTCCGAAGATTCTACGCCTAGCACTAGACTTTATGTTAGTCCCTTCCCTTTGTCCATTTTCTGCATATGCGTCGTCTGTCTTGTTTCCCTTTCTTTCTTTTATTCCTCTAGGCCTTCAAGGGTCACCTTGTGCCTCACTTGTACACTACATAGGTGCTAGCCGCACTATCTACACCTATGGGCTTCTTTCGCAGAAGCTTAAATTATTTACCTGGGCATCACGCCCAACACATGCGTTATACTTCCGCATGTACCTTTTTTCACCATTATATGCATCGATATGACTTAAGTTTTGGCCAAGCTGGGTTGCCTGGCTCTTGTATTTATGCCCTACGTTCCCGTTAATTCGGCTAGGGCATAAGGGGAGCACCTCTGCGATTGTTACCGCCGGGTCAGCCAGACGTGTACCTTAGACTGGGTGAAGCCAAAAGCTAGCGTTCTTAAGAGAATATTCGGTCAGTGAACAAAAGATGACTTTTATTTATTAACCATATCTGCCCCCAGACGTTTTTATTGCGCTTCTTGTCGCAGTCCGGACATGCACTTTAGGGCATGCCTACCCAGGGAAAGGAACCCTTAACGGAACTATTCTCTCTAGAAGATGTTTTTACTATCCATGTAATATAACATAACTAGTTGGGCACTTGTCTGATAAAGCACTAATGACCCCTACGCCTAGTCTCCATGCATGCCCCGGTTCTTATATAACCGAGAGGGTATTCTGATACACTCCGGACTGTCGGGTCCCGAGGTTGAAGCGAAAAGGTCCGCCACGACAAATGATCTACAATCCGACTAGAAGGCATCATATATGTCACTTTACAATTACATAGTCAATTTGACTGGTTGAATTCCTCTTCAATGACATCCAATAGGTTGTCTAGTCTACAGTCCTTTTGGGAATACTTTGCGGCCAATTCTACTTGGCCGTACACTAAATTTACAGGGATCTCCTTGCCATCAGGCCCCACAGGTCTGACTTCGGCCATGTGATTCGGGTCAGCCTTCGTGTACCGTGTCTTCACCATCGCCCAAGCTTCCCTGGCGCCCTGACAGCAGGCCGATATCTTCCATAATCGGAAGCACCGTCGTGCCCCCTTCAGCTTTTTTGCAAGCTCTCCAAGGCCTTCGGGTAGGGAGACGGACGGCCACAAGGCCTGGGCAACTCCTTGCATCACCTGCTGAACTCGTTCGTGCAACTGTGCGAGCTCGGGAAGAAGATCACCCGTCGAACTAGGCATCTCCTCGACAGGATGACCTGTTAACATACCTACAGACATAACTTTGTCAGCCAGCTTCCCCGCCGAACTCTTTTTAAGTTCATTCAAGCACTTACTAAATATGCCGCACCGAAGCCGTCGATTCTCCTTAACAGAGTCCGACAGTTGGCACGAACATCTTTCAGTTCCACGCCCAGCTTGGTGTTGGCATCTTGGAGATCATTCTTCTCTTGCCTCACCCTTGTAAGCACGCTCTCACCAGCCTTCAGCTGGCGTTTGAGCTGTTGCTTATCCGGATTCACTCCAGCGTCATCTGCAATTTTTCGCCAGATTTGCATATAAAGCCGCACTCTAATATGATACTTATCATTTGACGGATATGTTACTAGCGGGGGTCTCTTTGGGCTCCCCTGCGGCGGACAGTGCGGCCTGAAGTTGGGCTTTGCACTCTTCCAACTCCTGGGACAGTTGAGTATTCTTTTCTGTAAGAACCTACATAACAAATGATCCTTAAATCAGTTATCCTAACTGTTTCAAGTCTCAGGGGCTACTGATATATATGATCATCAAATTTTCTCACCCGTATGGCTTTTACATACTGCTCCGTGGCTCTGGCTAGACCATCTTGAGCAGCACGGAGGTGCGCGTCTCCCGAGTTGAAGGCATCCAATGCCTCTGGGGAGAAACAAGCGTCACAAAGAACAGTCCGGCGACGCCTGTGGTTCATGGCACTTTCCACCTCGGAATGGGTGGCGGACAGTCTATCTGTATCCTCTGTCGGAGGAGCACCCGGCGCACGCCTTGTACTCGTTCCCACCTCTGAGTCCGGCCTTGGAACCTGGCTTGTGGAGGCGCGATTGGTAGCCTCTCCGGGTATAGTCCGGCGAGCGCTCTTTTTTTGGAAAGAAGGCATGGGCGTTAGTATGCCTCTGTAAATAATGTCTTGTGATAAAGACGGTGCGCCATACGGCAGCGCCGGTTCCTCAATCCAGACTGCGGATCTTTTCAGCCTGCCTGGCCTAGCGGCTCCTTGTTGGCTAGTTGCCACGGGCTCGGCCTTCTGCCCCAAGGACCTCCCCTGCAAAACACGGCTGTTATACGGCAATAAAAAGAGCACAAGGACGGATTCCTTTTTAAGTGCTGGGATTTCGGTCTCAGTCACCTGTGAGGCTGGAACTAGCCCAGGGTAATCGGCTGTAATGGCCACCAAGGTATTGTCATTACTCCCTTGGTAAAATACCCCGTCGATTAGCTCCACGGATATGTCCGGATCCTCCTGGGAGGCTGGGTCAAGGGACTGTCCAGGGTCCTCGGGCTGTGGGGGAGGGCTGTTTATCTCCTTTACTGCCTGGCGCAGCTCCTGTGATGAAATCGCTAGAATGAATACTTAAACTACGGGAATACGAAATGGATGGGCGAGAAAAATCTCCGCTTACCCAGCTCGGAGGATTGTACATGGAGAATCCGCCTTGTGGGTTGACACGGAGGAATTCCTCTTCTTCTCCCTCGTACAAAGTGGACAAGATCTTTATTAGATTAGCAGCCGATCCCGGCCCTTTGCGGCCGTGGCGGGTGGCGTCATCCTCCCCATTGAAATCCCACATGGGGTGGCCTCTATACTGGAGCGGCTGCACCCCCCGCATAATGCATATAGCCATGACCTCGATCATGGTCAATCCGGAACGAGCTAAAGAGCTTATCCGGCTCATCAGATAAAGAATGTCCCGGTCGTCTTCCTCTAGGGGGCTCCGTGGACGCCAGCTCTGGCGCTTCTTCAAAGGGGCGTTGCCGAACTCAGGAAGGCCGATCCGAATAGGGTCCGGAAGGGGGACATCTTCTATATAAAACCATTTTGAAGGCCAGTCTTCGGATGTCTTCTTTGGGGTCCCGGATAGGTCTCCGATCCCGGCGATACGCCACACTTCGGCTCCGCCCACTTGATATATTGATCCCTTCTTAGAACGAGGCACCAGGCAGAACAGCTTCTTCCACAGAGCAAAATGAGCCTCACAACCCAAAAATAACTCGCAAAGGGCTACGAATCTCGCGATATGCAGCAGAGAGGCAGGCGTGAGGTTGTGTAGCTGGAGGCCATAGAACTCCAGAAGCCCTCAGAGAAACGGATGGATTGGGAATCCGAGCCCTCTTACTAGATAAGGGACAAGGCATACCCGCTCTCCCTTGGAGGGATTGGGACGGCTCTCCGCTTGCTCTCCGCCATTATAAGTGGCAAGCCCGGCTCGAACCGGGACCAGGTACGCTGGGGGAAGAAATCCCTTGGACTGAAGCATCACCAATTTGATGTGCGGGATGGAACATCTCTCCCAATCTCCAGGCTTGGAACTAGGGGTGCGAGTGTTGGGGAACGTAGTAATTTCAAAAAAATTCCTACGCACACGCAAGACCATGGTGATTCATAGCAACGAGGGGAGAGTGTGATCTACGTACCCTTGTAGACCGACAGCGGAAGCGTTAGCACAACGCGGTTGATGTAGTCGTACGTCTTCACGGCCCGACCGATCAAGCACCGAAACTACGGCACCTCCGAGTTTTAGCACACGTTCAGCTCAATGACGATCCCCGGACTCCGATCCAGCAAAGCGTCGGGGAAGAGTTCTGTCAGCACGACGGCGTGGTGACGATCTTGATGTTCTACCGTTGCAGGGCTTCGCCTAAGCACCGCTACAATATTATCGAGGATTATGGTGGAAGGGGGCACCGCACACGGCTAAGAAAACGATCACGTGGATCAACTTCTGTGTCTAGGGGTGCCCCCTGCCCCCGTATATAAAGGAGCAAGGGGAGGAGGCCGGCCGGCCCCTATAGGCGTGCCAGGAGAAGTCCTCCTCCTAGTAGGAGTAGGACTCCTATTAGGAGGGGAGAAAGAAGTGGGGAGGGAGAAGGAAAGGGGGGCGCCGCCCCCCTCTCCTAGTCCAATTCGGACCAAGGGGGAGGAGGCGTGCGGCCCACCCTGGCGCCCTTCTCTCTCTCCACTAAGGCCCATATGGCCCATTACTACTCCCGGTAGGGTTCCGGTAACCCTCCGGCTCTCCGGTTTTCTCCGAAATCACCCGGAACACTTTCGGTGTCCGAATATAGCCGTCCAATATATCAATCTTTATGTCTCGACCATTTCGAGACTCCTCGTTATGTCCGTGATCACATCCGGGACTCCGAACTAACTTTGGTACATCAAAACTCATAAACTCATAATATAACTGTCATTGAAACCTTAAGCGTGCGGACCCTACGGGTTCGAGAACAATGTAGACATGACCGAGACATGTCTTTGGTCAATAACCAATAGCGGAACCTGGATGCTCATATTGGCTCCCACATATTCTACGAAGATCTTTATCGGTCAGACCGCATAACAACATACGTTGTTCCCTTTGTCATCGGTATGTTACTTGCCCGAGATTCGATCGTCGGTATCTCAATACCTAGTTCAATCTCGTTACCGGCAAGTCTCTTTACTCCTTTTGTAATACATCATCTCGCAACCAACTCATTAGTTGCAATGCTTGCAAGTCTTATGTGATGTGCATTACCGAGAGGGCCCAGAGATACCTCTCTGACAATCGGAGTGACAAATCCTAATCTCGAAATACGCCAACCCAACATTTACCTTTGGAGACACCTGTAGAGCCCTTTATAATCACCCAGTTACGTTGTGACGTTTGGTAGCACACAAAGTGTTCCTCCGGCAAACAGGAGTTGCATAATCTCATAGTCATAGGAACATGTATAAGTCATGAAGAAAGCAATAGCAACATACTAAACGATCGGGTGCTAAGCTAATGGAATGGGTCATGTCAATCACATCATTCTTCTAATAATGTGATCCTGTTGATCAGATGACAACACATGTTTATGGTTAGGAAACATAACCATGTTTGATTAACGAGCTAGTCAAGTAGAGGCATACTAGTGACGTTTAGTTTGTCTATGTATTCACACAAGTATTATGTTTCCGGATAATACAATTCTAGCATGAATAATAAACATTTATCATGATATAAGGAAATAAAATAATAACATTATTATTGCCTCTAGGGCATATTTCCTTCAGTCTCCCACTTGCACTAGAGTCAATAATCTAGATTACACTGTAATGATTCTAACACCCATGGAGCTTTGGTGCTGATCATGTTTTGCTCGTGGAAGAGGCTTAGTCAATGGGTCTGCTACATTCAGATCCGTATGTATCTTGCAAATCTCTATGTCCCCCACCTGGACTAGATCCCGGATGGAATTGAAGCGTCTCTTGATGTGCTTGGTTCTCTTGTGAAATCTGGATTCCTTTGCCAAGGCAATTGCACCAGTATTGTCACAAAAGATTTTCATTGGACCCGATGCACTAGGTATGACACCTAGATCGGATATGAACTCCTTCATCCAGACTCCTTCGTTTGCTGCTTCCGAAGCAGCTATGTACTCTGCTTCGCATGTAGATCCCGCCACAACGCTTTGTTTAGAACTGCACCAACTGACAGCTCCACCGTTTAATGTAAACACGTATCCGGTTTGCGATTTAGAATCGTTCGGATCAGTGTCAAAGCTTGCATCAACGTAACCATTTATGATGAGCTCTTTGTCACCTCCATATATGAGAAACATATCCTTAGTCCTTTTCAGGTATTTTAGGATGTTCTTGACCGCTATCCAGTGATCTACTCCTGGATTACTTTGGTACCTCCCTGCTAGACTTATAGCAAGACACACATCAGGTCTGGTACACAGCATTGCATACATGATAGAGCCTATCGCTGAAGCATAGGGAACATCTTTCATTTTCTCTCTATCTTCTGCATTGGTCGGGGATTGAGTCTTACACAATTTCACACCTTGTAACACAGGCAAGAATCCTTTCTTTGCTTGATCCATTTTGAACTTCTTCAAAACTTTGTCAAGGTATGTGCTTTGTGAAAGTTCAATTAAGCGTCTTGATCTATCTCTATAGATCTTAATGCCCAATATGTAAGCAGCTTCACCAAGGTCTTTCATTGAAAAACTCTTATTCAAGTATCCCTTTATGCTATCCAGAAATTCTATATCATTTCCGATTAGCAATATGTCATCTACATATAATATCAGAAATGCTACAGAGCTCCCACTCACTTTGTTGTAAATACAGGCTTCTCCAAAAGTCTGTACAAAACCAAATGCTTTGATCACACTATCAAAGCATCTATTCCAACTCCGAGAGGCTTGCACCAGTCCATAAATGGATCGCTGGAGCTTGCACACTTTGTTAGCTCCCTTTGGATCGACAAAACCTTCCGGTTGTATCATATACAACTCTTCTTGCAGAAATCCATTCAGGAATGCAGTTTTGACATCCATCTGCCAAATTTCATAAACATAAAATGCGGCAATTGCTAACATGATTCGGACAGACTTAAGCATCGCTACGGGTGAGAAGGTCTCATCATAGTCAATCCCTTGAACTTGTCGAAAACCTTTTGCGACAAGTCGAGCTTTGTAGACAGTAACATTACCTTCAGTGTCAATCTTCTTCTTAAAGATCCATTTATTCTCAATTGCTTGCCGATCATTGGGCAAGTCAACCAAAGTCCATACTTTGTTTTCATACATGGATCCCATCTCAGATTTCATGGCTTCAAGCCATTTTGCGGAATCTGGGCTCATCATCGCTTCTCCATAGTTCGTAGGTTCATCATGATCTAGTAGCATGACTTCCAGAACAGGATTACCATACCATTCTGGTGCGGATCTTACTCTGGTTGATCTATGAGGTTCAGTAGTA
The DNA here is from genome assembly GCF_003073215.2 of Triticum urartu. Classification (NCBI taxonomy): domain Eukaryota; kingdom Viridiplantae; phylum Streptophyta; class Magnoliopsida; order Poales; family Poaceae; genus Triticum; species Triticum urartu. The sequence goes on along the minus strand of NC_053024.1, from coordinate 173,371,215 downwards.
TATTGTTCTGAAGCTTCATGATCATCATCATTAGCTTCCTCACTAATTGGTGTAGGTGTCACAGAAACTGGTTTCTGTGATGTACTACTTTCCAATACGGGAGCAGGTACAGTTACCTCATCAAGTTCTACTTTCCTCCCACTCACTTCTTTCGAGAGAAACTCCTTCTCTAGAAAGTTTCCGAATTTAGCAACAAAGGTTTTTCCTTCGGATCTGTGATAGAAGGTGTATCCAATAGTTTCCTTTGGATATCCTATGAAGACACATTTCTCCGATTTGGGTTCGAGCTTATCAGGTTGAAGCTTTTTCACATAAGCATCGCAACCCCAAACTTTCAGAAACGACAACTTTGGTTTCTTGCCAAACCACAGTTCATAAGGCGTCGTCTCAACGGATTTTGATGGTGCCCTATTTAACGTGAATGAGGCCGTCTCTAGAGCATAACCCCAAAACGATAGCGGTAAATCAGTAAGAGACATCATAGATCGCACCATATCTAGTAAAGTACGATTACGACTTTCGGACACACCATTACACTGTGGTGTTCCGGGTGGCGTGAGTTGCGAAACTATTCCGCATTGTTTCAAATGTACACCAAACTCGTAACTCAAATATTCTCCTCCACGATCAGATCGTAGGAATTTTATTTTCTTGTTACGATGATTTTCAACTTCACTCTGAAATTCTTTAAACTTTTCAAATGTTTCAGACTTATGTTTCATTAAGTAGATATACCCATATCTGCTTAAGTCATCTGTGAAGGTGAGAAAATAACGATATCCGCCACAAGCCTCAACATTCATCGGACCACATACATCTGTATGTATGATTTCCAACAAATCTGTTGCTCTCTCCATAGTACCGGAGAATGGTGTTTTTTTCATCTTACCCATAAGGCACGGTTCGCAAGTACCAAGTGATTCATAATCAAGTGGTTCCAAAAGCCCATCAGTATGGAGTTTCTTCATGCGCTTTACACCGATATGACCCAAACGGCAGTGCCACAAATAAGTTGCACTATCATTATCAACTCTGCATCTTTTGGTTTCAACATTATGAATATGTGTGTCACTACTATCGAGATTCAATAAGAATAGACCACTCTTTAAGGGTGCATGACCTTAAAAGATATTACTCATATAAATAGAACAACCATTATTCTCTGATTTAAATGAATAACCGTTTCGCATCAAACAAGATCCAGATATAATGTTCATGCTTAACGCTGGCACCAAATAACAATTATTTAGGTCTAATACTAATCCCGAAGGTAGATGTAGAGGTAGCGTGCCGACCGCGATCACATCGACTTTGGAAGCATTTCCCACGCGCATCGTCACCTCGTCCTTAGCCAATCTTCGCTTAATCTGTAGTCCCTGTTTCGAGTTGCAAATATTAGCAACAGAACCAGTATCAAATACCCAGGTGCTACTGCGAGCATTAGTAAGGTACACATCAATAACATGTATATCACATATACCTTTGTTCACCTCGCCATCCTTCTTATCCGCCAAATACTTGGGGCAGTTCCGCTTCCAGTGACCAGTCTGCTTGCAGTAGAAGCACTCAGTTTCAGGCTTAGGTCCAGGTTTGGGTTTCTTCTCTTGAGTAGCAACTTGCTTGTTGTTCTTTTTGAAGTTCCCCTTCTTCTTTCCTTTGCCCTTTTTCTTGAAACTAGTGGCCTTGTTGACCTTCAACACTTGATGCTCCTTCTTGATTTCTACCTCCGCAGCTTTCAGCATTGCGAAGAGCTCGGGAATAGTCTTATTCATCCCTTGCATATTATAGTTCATCACGAAGCTCTTGTAGCTTGGTGGCAGTGATTGGAGAATTCTATCAATGACGCAATCATCTGGAAGATTAACTCCCAATTGAATCAAGTGATTATTATACCCAGACATTTTGAGTATATGCTCACTGACAGAACTGTTCTCCTCCATCTTGCAGCTATAGAACTTATTGGAGACTTCATATCTCTCAATCCGGGCATTTGCTTGAAATATTAACTTCAACTCCTGGAACATCTCATATGCTCCATGACGTTCAAAACGTCGTTGAAGTCCCGATTCTAAGCCGTAAAGCATGGCACACTGAACTATCGAGTAGTCATCAGCTTTGCTCTGCCAGACGTTCATAACATCTGGTGTTGCTCCGGCAGCAGGCCTGGTACCCAGCGGTGCTTCCAGGATGTAATTCTTCTGTGCAGCAATGAGGATAATCCTCAAGTTACGGACCCAGTCCGTGTAATTGCTACCATCATCTTTCAACTTTGCTTTCTCAAGGAACACATTAAAATTCAACGGAACAACAGCACGAGCCATCTATCTACAATCAAGCATAAACAAGCAAGATACTATCAGGTACTAAGTTTCATGATAAATTTAGGTTCAAATAATTTACTTAAAGAACTCCCACTTAGATAGACATCCCTCTAATCCTCTAAGTGATTACGTGATCCAAATCAACTAAACCATGTCCGATCATCACGTGAGATGGAGTAGTTTCATTGGTGAACATCACTATGTTGATCATATCTTCTATATGATTCACGCTCGACCTTTCAGTCTCCGTGTTCCGAGGCCATATCTGTATATGCTTGGCTCGTCAAGTATAACCTGAGTATTCTGCGTGTGCAACTGTTTTGCACCCGTTGTATTTGAACGTAGAGCCTATCACACCCAATCATCATGTGGTGTCTCAGCACGAAGAACTTTCGCAACGGTGCATACTCAGGGAGAACACTTCTTGATAATTAGTGAGAGATCATCTTATAATGCTACCGTCAATCAAAGCAAGATAAGATGCATAAAAGATAAACATCACATGCAATCAATATAAGTGATATGATATGGCCATCATCTTCTTGTACTTGTGATCTCCATCTCCGAAGTACCGTCATGATCACCATCGTCACCGGCGCGACACCTTGATCATCATCATAGCATTGTTGTCGTCTCGCCAATCTTATGCTTCCACGACTATCGCTACCGTTTAGTGATAAAGTAAAGCATTACAGCGCAGTTGCATTGCATACAATAAAGCGACAACCATATGGCTCCTGCCAGTTGCCGATAACTCGGTTACAAAACATGATCATCTCATACAATAAAATTTAGCATCATGTCTTGACCATATCACATCACAACATGCCCTGCAAAAACAAGTTAGACGTCCTCTACTTTGTTGTTGCAAGTTTTACGTGGCTGCTACGGGCTTAAGCAAGAACCAATCTTACCTACGCATCAAAACCACAACGATAGTTTGTCAAGTTGGTGCAGTTTTAACCTTCGCAAGGACCGGGCGTAGCCACACTCGGTTCAACTAAAGTTGGAGAAACTGACACCCGCTAGCCACCTTTGTGCAAAGCACGTCGGGAAAACCGGTCTCGCGTAAGCGTACGCGTAATGTCGGTCCGGGCCGCTACGTCCAACAATACCGCCGAACCAAAGTATGACATGCTGGTAAGCAGTATGACTTATATCGCCCACAACTCACTTGTGTTCTACTCGTGCATATAACATCAACACAAAAAACCTAGGCTCTGATGCCACTGTTGGGGAATGTAGTAATTTCAAAAAAATTCTTACGCACACGCAAGATCATGGTGATGCATAGCAACGAGGGGAGAGTGTGATCTACGTACCCTTGTAGACCGATAGCGGAAGCGTTAGCACAACGCGGTTGATGTAGTCATACGTCTTCACGGCCCGACCGATCAAGCACCGAAACTACGGCACCTCCGAGTTTTAGCACACGTTCAGCTCGATGACGATCCCCGGACTCCGATCCAGCAAAGCGTCGGGGAAGAGTTCCGTCAGCACGACGGCATGGTGACGATCTTGATGTTCTACCGTCGCAGGGCTTCGCCTAAGCACCACTACAATATTATCGAGGATTATGGTGGAAGGGGGCACCGCACACGGCTAAGAAAACAATCACGTGGATCAACTTGTGTGTCTAGGGGTGCCCCCTGCCCCTGTATATAAAGGAGCAAGGGGAGGAGGCCGGCCGGCCCCTATAGGCGCGCCAGGAGGAGTCCTCCTCCTAGTAGGAGTAGGACTAGGAGGGGGAAAGAAGTGGGGAAGGAGAAGGAAAGGGGGCGCCGCCCCCCTCTCCTAGTCCAATTCGGACCAAGGGGGGGAGGCGCGCGGCCCACCCTGGCGCCCTTCTCTCTCTCCACTAAGGCCCATATGACCCATTACTACTCCCGGTAGGGTTCCGGTAACCCTCCGGCTCTCCGGTTTTCTCTGAAATCACTCGGAACACTTCCGGTGTCCGAATATAGCCGTCCAATATATCAATCTTTATGTCTCAACCATTTTGAGACTCCTCGTTATGTTCGTGATCACATCCGGGACTCCGAACTAACTTCGGTACATCAAAACTCATAAACTCATAATATAACTGTCATTGAAACCTTAAGCGTGCGGACCCTACGGGTTCGAGAACAATGTAGACATGACCGAGACATGTCTTTGGTCAATAACCAATAGCGGAACCTGGATGCTCATACTGGCTCCCACATATTCTACGAAGATCTTTATCGGTCAGACCGCATAACAACATACGTTGTTCCCTTTGTCATCGGTATGTTACTTGCCCGAGATTCGATCGTCGGTATCTCAATACCTAGTTCAATCTCGTTACCGGCAAGTCTCTTTACTCGTTTCGTAATACATCATCTTGCAACCAACTCATTAGTTGCAATGCTTGCAAGTCTTATGTGATGTGCATTACCGAGAGGGCCCAGAGATACCTCTCTGACAATCGGAGTGACAAATCCTAATCTCGAAATACGCCAACCCAACATTTACCTTTGGAGACACCTGTAGAGCTCCTTTATAATCACCCAGTTACGTTGTGACGTTTGGTAGCACACAAAGTGTTCCTCCGGCAAACGGGAGTTGCATAATCTCATAGTCATAGGAACATGTATAAGTCATGAAGAAAGCAATAGCAACATACTAAACGATCGGGTGCTAAGCTAATGGAATGGGTCATGTCAATCACATCATTCTTCTAATAATGTGATCCCGTTGATCAGATGACAACACATGTCTATGGTTAGGAAACATAACCATCTTTGATTAACGAGCTAGTCAAGTAGAGGCATACTAGTGACGTTTAGTTTGTCTATGTATTCACACAAGTATTATGTTTCCGGATAATACAATTCTAGCACGAATAATAAACATTTATCATGATATAAGGAAATAAAATAATAACATTATTATTGCCTCTAGGGCATATTTCCTTCAGCGAGAGGAGGAGCTGCGTCGACCGGCCATGGTGGAATGGATCTCTGTCGGGTACGCTCTGATGAAGACTCGGCAAGGGAGGATGATGTGATTTGGATCTGAATCCTCGTCTTTTTAAATAGACGGCTCATTTACATAGCTAGGGGTAAATGTGAAAACACCCTGGCTCTTCACATTCGCTCGATACGTGGAAAGTAGCCATTATTGGGCGTAGAAGCCAAGAAGTACAAACCATCACAAGGAACCGGACATTATTTCGACAGGTACACAGAATTTGAAGAGGAACCCGCCATGCAATGCCGAGGATAATACTACGCGCTGGACTCGTCGTCATTGAAGCCTGGTTCGGGGGCTACTGAGGGAGTCCTGGATTAGGGGGTCTCCGGACAGCCGGACTATCTCCATTGGCCGGACTGTTAGACTATGAAGATACAAGATTGAAGACTTCGTCTCGTGTCCGGATGGGACTCTACTTGGCGTGGAAGGCAAGCTAGGCAATACGTATATGGATATCTCCTCCTTTGTAACCGACCTTGTGTAACCCTAACCCTCTCCGGTGTCTATATAAACCGGAGGGTTTTAATCCGTAGGACAACAATCACAATATACAATCATACCGTAGGCTAGCTTCTAGGGTTTAGCCTCTCTGATCTCGTGGTAGATCTACTCTTGCAACACCCATATCTTCAATATTAATCAAGCAGGACGTAGGGTTTTACCTCCATCAAGAGGGCCCGAACCTGGGTAAAACTTTGTGTCCCTTGCCTCCTGTTACCATCCGGCCTAAACACACAGTTCAGGACCCCCTACCCGAGATCCGCTGGTTTTGACACCGACAGGTGGCATGAGAGAAACAAAGCTAATAAAGTGGAGGCAATAAGAAGCACAAATGCAATCATAGACTCTCTGGAAATTCATGACAGAGAATAGAGTGAGCTCTGTAAGAGGAAATGCATCAAACCAACAATGCTCAAGGATAGTTGCTAGAATCCTCCGGAGGAAAACTATCTAAAAATCAATATATATGGAGCTTTCAGAAAGGAGATAAGGACGGGAGGATGGAGTTTCATCATCAGAAGCTCTGAAGGAGGGTAGAAGCAGCAGGGGCAGGGAGATTGTGCGGGCTAACTGAGGCAATTCAAGCAGAAACAATAGCCCTGTTACATGTTGTAGAGAGGGCAAGCGAGCTGGGATGTCGGAATGTTATTTTTGAAACAGGCGCACTGGTGTTGAAACAAGCTGTCACTAGCAATGATTATGACAATTTAGTCTATGGTGGCCTGTTTCATGAAGGAAAATTTAAATTGGTGTATTACTTTCAGTCAGTTTCCATCAAGTGGTGCCCCAGGTCATGTAATGTAATTGCTCATAAATTGGTGTCATTTGGCACAAGTTTGGTTGGATCAGATGTCTGTATGTGGCTGTCAGATGTACCAAACTTTGTAGCTGATGTGGTTGCCAGCGATTTAGTTGGCTGATAATCCTCAAGTGCAAGGAATCATTGTAGCACTTTCCAAAGGTGGAAGTGGTAAGTATGGAGTGTCGAACCCACAAGGAGCTAAAGGTAAGATCAATATTCTCTCAAGTACTATCTGCTACTGATACGACTCTACATACACCGAATGTTTGCTTCCAACAAGAAACGAGAAATAAAAACAACGTTGTGGGTATGAAGAAGATAACTTTGTATGATATCGGAGAACTAAAATATAAAAGTAGGCGTTGCTATCATAAAGTTAGAATATATCACTATATATTATAAATAGCGAGTGTGGAATAATGATGGATTGGTGTGCGGAATTGTCCTAGGCAATTGTTAACAAGATCGGTAGTCGTCATTGCAATTTTATATGAGGGAGAGGCATAAGCTAACATACTTTCTCTCCTTGGATCATATGCACTTATGATTGGAACTCTAGCAAGCATCCGCAACTACTAAAGATCATTAAGGTAAAACCAAACCATAGCATTAAAGCGCCAAGTCCCCTTTATCCCATACGCAACAACCCCCTTACTTGCGTTTAACATTATGTCATTCTAGCAACCCCCTATAAGTGAATCATGAATGTGTTGCAACACCCTACAACGGGAATCCTTCACGTGTGCGTGATACGTCTCCAACGTATCTATAATTTATGAAGTATTCATGCTGCTATATTATCATTCTTGGATGTTTTACAATCATTTTATAGAAACTTTATATCATTTTTTGGACTAACCTATTGACCCAGTGCCAGTTGTTTTTTGCTTGTTTTTTACATCGCGGGAAATCAATATCAAACGGAGTCCAAACACTGTAAAACTTTTTGGAGATTTTTTATGAACCAGAACACCCAAGATGGGCCAAAGCAGCACCTCAGGGGTGCCTCGAGGGGGGCACAACCCACCAGGGTGCGCCTGGGAGCCCAAGCGCGCCCAGGTGGGTTGTGCCCACCTCGGTGGCCTCCTGCACCCCCTCTTTACCCTATAAATTCACAAATATTCCGAAAACCCTCGGGGTTAACCTAGATCAGAAGTTCCTCCACCGCAAGGCTCTATAGCCACCGAAAACCAATCTAGACCACGTTCTGGCACCCTGCCGGAGGGGGGAATCATCTCCGGTCGCCATCTTCATCATCCCGGCGGCCACCACGATGAGGAGGGAGTAGTCCACCCTCGGGGCTAAGGGTTTGTACCAGTAGCTATGTGTTTAATCTCTCTCTCTCTCGTGTTCTTGAGATGTCACGATCTTGATGTATCGCGGACTTTGTTAATATAGTCGGATTATATGGTGTGTTCCCCTCTCTATCTTGTTGTGTTGAATTGAGTTTTTCCCTTTGAGATTTCATTGTTATCGGATTGAATACGTTTATGGATTTGAGAACACTTGATATATTTCTTGCAATTGAATACTCGTGGTGACAATGGGGTATCGTATTGATTCACTTGATATATGTTTTGGCACTCAACTCGCGGATTCCCGAGGTGGCATTGGGGTAATCTATGCATAGGGGTTGATGCATGTTCTTGTCTTTGTTTCTTCGGTAGAAATCTTGGGGCACTCTTTGAAGCTCTTTGTGTTGGATTGAATATTATGAATCTGAATTTGCTTTGGTGTTATTTTAGTATGAACTCTTGGTTAGATCAATCGGAAAGAATAGATTTGGTGTTATTTTAGTACGAACTCTAGGATAGATTGATCGAAAAGAATAGCTTTGAGGTGGTTTCGTATCCTACAAACAATTATGTCTTATGTTCTCCGCTAGATAGGAACTTTGGAGTGATTCTTCGTTGCACGTTGAGGGACGGTTGTATGATCCAAATATATTAGCATTGTTGAGAGGTTGCACTAGTGAAAGTACGGACCCTAGGCCTCATTTTCAAGCATTGCAATACCGTTTTTGTGCCTGTTTACTATTTTCTACCTTGCTATTGTTATTTATTCAGATTATAAAAATATATTTCTACCATCAATATTACACTTTTATCACCATATCTTCGCCGAACTAGTGCACCTATACAATTTGCCATTGTATTGGGTGTGTTGGGGACACAAGAGATTTCTTGTATTTGGTTGCAGGGTTGTTTGAGAGAGACCATCTTCATCCTACACCTCCCACGGATTGATAAACCTTAGGTCATCCACTTCAGGGAAAATTGCTACTGTCCTACAAAACTCTGCGCTTGGAGGCCCAACACGAGTATACAAGAATAAAGTTGCGTAGTAGACATCAAGCTCTTTTCTGGCGCCGTTGCCGGGGAGGTGAGTGCTTGAAGGTATATCTTTAGATCTTGCAATCAAATCTTTTAGTTTCTTGTTTTATCACTAGTTTGGTTTATAAAAGAAAACTACAAAAAAATGGAATTGAGGTTGCATCATATTATTGGTCATCTTTATAATATCTTTCTTGAAAATGATGGTTCGGAAAATTGTGCTCAATTGTCAGAAGAAGAAGTCAATAAAATGTTTGGCACAAAATATTTGAATGATGAGCATGATTGCAATGTTGTTAGTATGAATTCTTTGAATATCCATGATGCTAATGATATGCAAAGCTACAAGCGTGGGGATGCTATATTTGATGAAGACGATATTTTTACTCCCCCAAGTTTTGATGAGAAAATTTATAATGATGAAAGCATGCCTCCTATTTATGATGATTATATTGATGAAAGTGGGTTTGGAAGAGTGTCAACTCTAGGTACTAATGATCCCACTATTTTGGAAGGTGTTGAATCTTATTGTAATAATTATGAAAGTGGATTTGGAGAGGTCATGACTTTATTTAGTGATGAATCCACTATTTCGGAAGAGGTTTCAATTGATTATTATGAGAACAAAGTTGCTATCTATGATGATTATAGTGATGACATGTATGCTATAAAGAACAATGATAACCATGAAACTTGTCATCATGATTTTAATTTTCAATCCCATGATAGTTATTTTGTTGAGTTTGCTCCCACTACTATTTTTGAGAATAAATTTGCTTATGTGGAGAGTAAATTTATTTTATGCTTATGTATCATGAAAAGAATGCTTTATGTGATGATTATATTGTTGAATTCATTCATGATGCTACTGAAAATTATTATGAGAGAGGAACATATGCTTGTAGGTATTGCAACAATATCAAGTTTCCTCTCTATGTGTTGAAAATCTTGAAGTTATGTTTGCTTTGTCTTCCTATGCTAGTTGATTCTTGTTCCCACCAATTGTTTGCTCACAAAATCCCTATGCATAGGAAGTGGGTTAGACTTAAAATTGCTAGTCATATGCTTCATGATGCTCTCGTTGTGTTTCAATTCTTATCTTTAATGCGAGCATCATTGAAGTCATCATGCCTAGCTAAAAGGCATTAAAGAAAAGCGCTTGTTGGGAGACAACCCAACGCTTTTACCTACTGTTTTTGTGTGTTCACATGATTAGGCTACTGTAGTAATCATGTATTATTGCTTTTGTTTCAATAAAGTGCCAAGTAAGACCTTTGGGATGGCTTACGGTGATAGTTGTTTTGATCTTGCTGAAAAACAGAAACCTTTGCGCTCAGGAAAACAATTCTCATTTTAACAGAAGCGTGATAAAATTCTGATTCTTTTTGAATAAAATTAATAGACAAATTACCCAGGTTTTACTAATTTTTCAGAATTTTTGGAGTAGCAGAAGTATGGTTGCAGTACAGATTACTACAAACTGTTATGTTTCTGACAGATTCTGTTTTCAATGCATAGTTTGCTTGGTTTCCATGGCTTATATTGTTCAATATAAATTGCGGAAATGATATGCTACAATAGTCATTGTGTGAGAACAATTATGAATCCTGTCTTTGACAGTACCAAAAGTGAAATGGTTTGCTCTTGATCATACTAACCTATCTCACAAAGTTCCGTCAAGTTTTGTGTGATTGAAGTTTTCAAGTTTTGGGTGAGATGTCGATATGAGGAGAATAAGGAGTGACAAGACCCTAAGCTTGGGGATTCCCAAGGCACCCCAAGGTAATATTCAAGGAAGATCCAAGCAACTAAGCTTGGGGATGCCCCGAAAGGCATCCCCTCTTTCGTCTCCAACATTATCGGTAACCTCACTTGGAGCTATGTTTTCATTCGTCACATGATATGTGTTTTGCTTGGAGCGTAAATTTATTTTGTTAGCGTTTGCTTGCTGTTATTTAGAATAATGGTTTGCATCTTTTATTTCAACAAAAGTGGCATTGATAGCCTTTACTATGCTTATTTTACAAGTCTACATGTTGCTGTTTGAAAACAGAAAGTTTACTGTTGTTGCAAAAATTCTCTAGAAAAGTCAGAATGTGATAAAATGTTGAAACTTTTTGCAAAATAAGCTATGCTAAATTTTCTACACTGTGGTAAATTTTCATAATTTTTGGAGTTGAATAAGTATTGATACTCTTGCATTCTTTACAGACTGTACTGTTTTGGTAGATTGTTGTTATGTTTGCATATGTTTGCTTGTTTAATGATTCTATTTTAGGATAGGAGTATTAAATATGCAGAGGCATTTAGTATGAATGTTGAATAATAATTTTAGTGATTTTCTACAGTAGAGAATGATGAGGTTTTTGCATTGGTTTATACTAACTTATCTCATGAGTTCTTGTTGAGTTTTGTGTGGATGAAGCTTTTGAGATTTAGGAAAACCATGATATGAGGGGAATTAAGGAGACACAAAAGCTCAAGATTGGGGATGCCCAAGGAACCCCAAGAGAATATTTCAAGAAGTCTCAAGCATCTAAGCTTGGGGATGCCCCGACAGGCATCCCACCTTTTTTCTTCAACAACTATCGGTTAGTATCGGTTGAGCCTAAGTTTTTGCTTCTTCAGATGATGTGTGTTATCCTTGGAATGTCATTTTATTTTGTTTCGCTTGATGTTTTAATAAAGTACTTAGATCTGAAAGTTTTTCAATAAAATAGAGTCCTCAAATAGTTGCCAGGGAGGCTAGGTAAGCGGCACGCACATCCCATCAACGAAGCTCTTTTCTGTGGAATTGCTCTAGTGCTTCACTTATATCTTTTTGAGCACGGTGTGCTTTAATATTTTTGAAGAAATTCCCTATTGCTTCACTTAAATTAGTTTGAGAGAAAGAAATATTTTGCTTATGATCTTCACTCGTATCTTTTTGGAGTAGTTTGTCATTTACTCTTGTGCTTCACTTATATCCTATGAGTAAATTTTTGAATGAATTGAATATCATGAAGTTGAAATTATATGTTCATATCGTACCTAGTGGTAGCTTCACATTGGGTTTAGAAAATGAAATCTTTTGAAGCTTGACGATCACAATATTGGTCATACAAGCAATTCACGAATAATTAGTATAATGAAGAGAACTTTCACATACAAATACACTATCTTGGATATCTTTTGTGATTGTGAGCCCCCATAAAAATATTATATTCCAAAAATTGTTGACGTTGGACAAGGAAGACAACGTAATGGTTTATGTTTGTTCATGTTCACATAGAAGTTATATTGTCATAGATCCTTCAACATGTGGTGCTTGCCCCCCATCTTTGCTAGCCAAAAATTCCGCACCAAGTAGAGATACTACTTGTGCATCCAAAAACCCTTAAACCCAAATCTTATTTTCAGAGTCCACCATACCTACCTAAGGATTGAATAAGATGTTGGGTTTCGTAGTAATTTCAAAAAATTTCCTACGCACACGCAAGATCATGTGATGCATAGCAACGAGAGGGGAGAGTGTTGTCTACGTACCCAACGCAGACCGACTGCGGAAGCGCTGACACGACGTAGAGGAAGTAGTCGTACGTCTTCACGATCCAACCGATCAAGCACCGAAACTACGGCACCTCCGAGTTCGAGCACACGTTCAGCTCGATGGCGATCCCTGGACTCCGATCCAGCAAAGTGTCGGGGAAGAGTACCGTCAGCACGACGGCGTGGTGACGATCTTGATGAACTACAGCAGCAGGGCTTCGCCTAAACTCCGCTACAGTATTATCGAGGTATATGGTGGCAGGGGGCACCGCACACGGCTAAGGAATAGATCACGTGGATCAACTTCTGTGTTTCTGGGGTGCCTCTGCCTCAGTATATAAAGGAGCCAAGGCGGGAGGGGGCGTCGGCCAGGAGGAGGGCGTAGGAGGAGTCCTACTCCTTCCGGGAGTAGGACTCCCCCCCAATCCTATTCCAACTAGGATTCCCAAGGGGGGAAAGAGGGAGAGGGGGGCCGGCCACCTTCTCCTAGTCCTAATAGGACTAGGGGAGGGGGAAGGTGCGCAGCCACCTTGGGCTGCCCCTTTCTCCTTTCCACTAAGGCCCATGAAGGCCCATATGGCTCCCGGGGGGGTCCGGTAACCTCCCGGTAACCCGGTAAAATCCCGATTTCACCCGGAACACTTCCGATATCCAAATATAGGCTTCCAATATATCAATCTTTACGTCTCGACCATTTCGAGACTCCTCGTCATGTCCGTGATCACATCCGGGACTCCGAACAACCTTCGGTACATCAAAATGCATAAACTCATAATATAACTGTTATCGTAACCTTAAGCGTGCGGACCCTACGGGTTCGAGAACAATGTAGACATGACCGAGACACGTGTCCGGTCAATAACCAATAGCGGGACCTGGATGCCCATATTGGCTCCTACATATTCTACGAAGATCTTTATCGGTCAGACCGCATAACAACATACGTTGTTCCCTTTGTCATCGGTATGTTACTTGCCCGAGATTCGATCGTCGGTATCCAATACCTAGTTCAATCTCGTTACCGGCAAGTCTCTTTACTCGTTCCGTAATACATCATCTCACAACTAACATATTAGTTGTAATGCTTGCAAGGCTTATGTGATGTGTATTACCGAGAGGGCCCACAGATACCTCTCCGACAATCGGAGTGACAAATCCTAATCTCGAAATACGCCAACCCAACATCTACCTTTGGAGACACCTGTAATGCTCCTTTATAATCACCTAGTTACGTTGTGACATTTGGTAGCACCCAAAGTGTTCCTCCGGCAAACGGGAGTTGCATAATTTCATAGTCATAGGAACACGTATAAGTCATGAAGAAAGCAATAGCAACATACTAAACGATCGGGTGCTAAGCTAATGGAATGGGTCATGTCAATCAGATCATTCAACTAATGATGTGACCTCGTTAATCAAATAACAACTCATTGTTCATGGTCAGGAAACATGACCATCTTTGATTAACGAGCTAGTCAAGTAGAGGCATACTAGTGACACTTTGTTTGTCTATGTATTCACACATGTATTATGTTTCCGGTTAATACAATTCTAGCATGAATAATAAACATTTATCATGATTATAAGGAAATAAATAATAACTTTATTATTGCCTCTAGGGCATATTTCCTTCATAAGATCCTTCAAGTAAGTTGTCATCGGTGCAATAAGGCAATAAAAATTGCTTCTAAAAGTGTTAGATCATTTAGTGTAAGAGAAAATTGAGCGTTGTACGAACTTATGATGGCAAAGAATAAAAGCGACAGACTGCATAATAAAGGTTGCTATCATAAGGGGCAATATAAACGTGGCATTTTTTACACTAAGGGGTTGAGCATACAAACACATAAGCGCATGGCAACCTCTGCTTCCCTCTGTGAAGGACCTATCTTTTATTTTTCAGTATTTACTTTTATGCAAAGAGTCAAAGTTTTTCTCTCTATTCCTTTTTATTTTTCTCTTTTGGCAAGCATCATGTGGTGAGGAAAGATCTAGGCACATATATCCAGTTGGATATGGGTAGCATGAATTATTATTGTTGACATCATCCTTGAGGTGAATACATTGGGAGGCGAAAATATAAGCCCCTATCTTTCTATGTGTTCCGTTGAAACGTTTTGCTCATGTGTATGCGGTGAGTGTTAGCAATCATAGAAGACTAGATGATGGTTGAGTATGTGGAGCTCTTACTTAAACTATGTTGAATAAGTTGAATTGCAATTGCTTGGTGACTGAGAACATAGGTTGTTGAGTTTTTCAAGAGAATTCATTGTTTGAACCTTAACATGTGGATTGGTTACTACTTTAAACATGAGAAATTTTATAAGAAAGAGTTGCTGTCATGATGCTAGTAAAAGTGATTGAAATTATCATTGATCAAACTTATGCACTTTGCTAGCATTCACACTTCATAAATTATTTATTTTATCATTTACCTACTCGAGGACGAGTAGGAACTAAGCTTGGGGATGCTGATACGTCTCCAACGTATCTATAATTTATGAAGTATTCATGCTGTTATATTACCATTCTTGGATGTTTTACATCATTTTATAGCAACTTTATATAATTTTTTGGGACTAACCTATTGATCCAGTGCCCAGTGCCAGTTGATGTTTTTTTGCTTGTTTTTTACATCGCGGGAAATCAATATCAAAGAGAATCCAAACACCGCGAAACTTTTTGGAGATTTTTTATGGACCAGAATACCCAGGATGGGCTAGAGCAGCACCTGGGGGGTGCCCCGAGGGGGGCACAACCCACCAGGGAGCGCCTGGGGGCGCAGACGCGCCCAGGTGGGTTGTGCCCACCTCGGTGGCCTCCCGCACCCCCTCTTTACCCTATAAATTGACAAATATTCCAAAAAACCCCGGGGTTAACCTAGATCAGAAGTTCCTCCGCCGCAAGGCTCTGTAGCCACCAAAAACCAATCTAGACCACGTTCTGGCACCCTGCCGGAGGGGGGAATCATCTCCGGTGGCCATCTTCATCATCCCGGCGGCCACCACGATGAGGAGGGAGTAGTCCACCCTCGGGGCTGAGGGTTTGTACCAGTAGCTATGTGTTTAATCTCTCTCTCTCTCTTGTGTTCTTGAGATGTCACGATCTTGATGTATCGCGGGCTTTGTTAATATAGTCGGATCATATGGTGTTTTCCCCTCTCTATCTTGTTGTGTTGAATTGAATTTTTCCCTTTGAGATTTTGTTGTTATCGGATTGAATACTTTTATGGATTTGAGAACACTTGATATATGTCTTGCAATTGAATACTCGTGGTGACAATGGGGTATTGTATTGATTCACTTGATATATGTTTTGGCACTCAACTCGCGGATTCCCGAGGTGACATTGGGGTAATCTATGCATAGGGGTTGATGCAGGTTCTTGGCTTTGTTTCTCTGGTAGAAATCTTGGGGCACTCTTTGAAGTTCTTTGTGTTGGATTGAATATTATGAATCTGAATTTGCTTTGGTGTTATTTTAGTACGAACTCTTGGTTACATCGATCGGAAAGAATATCTTTGGTGTTATTTTAGTACGAACTCTAGGATCGATTGATCGGAAAGAATAGCTTTGAGGTGGTTTCGTACCCTACAAACAATTATGTCTTATGTTCTCCGCTAGATAGGAACTTTGGAGTGATTCTTCGTTGCACGTTGAGGGACAGTTATATGATCCAATTATATTAGCATTATTGAGAGATTGCACTAGTGAAAGTACAGACCCTAGGCCTCATTTTCAAGCATTGCAATATCGTTTTTGTGTCTATTTACTATTTTCTACCTTACTGTTTTTATTTATTCAGATTATAAAAATATATTTCTACCATCAATATTACACTTTTATCACCATCTCTTCACCGAACTAGTGCACCTATACAATTTGCCATTGTATTGGGTGTGTTGGGGACACAAGAGGTTTCTTGTATTTGGTGCGGGGTTGTTTGAGAGAGACGATCTTCATCCTACACCTCTCACGGATTGATAAACCTTAGGTCATCCACTTGAGGGAAAATTGCTATTGTCCTACAGAACTCTACGCTTGGAGGCCCAACACGAGTCTATAAGAATAAAGTTGCGTAGTGGACATCAGTGCACGACACGAAAGGTACCATACGATAGCACCAAAATAAAACATATAACTCGTACCAATCTAGATCATCAATCAACCCAATGACAAAAGAAATCTACTCAAAATATCATAGGATGGCAACATATTATTGGATCATAATATGTGGCATAAAGCACCATGTTCAAGTAGGGGATTACAGGTGCGGGAGAGTGGACCGCGTAAAATAGAAGAGGATGGTGATGAAGATGGTGATGTTAATGAAGACAATCACCGCGGCGATGATTCCCCCGGTGGCACTCCGGCGCCACCGAAGAGAGGGGGAGAGAGTCTCCCCCTTGTGCTTCCTCCTCCATGGCCTCCCCCTTAGATGGGGCAAGGTTCTTCCTCTGGTCCTTGGCCTCCATGACGATGGTGACCCCTCCGGCTTCCTCCTCCATGACCTCCGATGATGATGGCCCCCTCCGGCAGGGTGCCGGAGAGGGCCTAGATTGGTTTTTTGTGGCTACACAGGCTTACGGCGGCGGAATTCCTGATATCTCTTCTATTTGAGGGCTTTTAGGATTTATAGGAAGGGTTGGCGCCGGTTTCACGCCAGGGGGCCCCACGAGGCGATCACAAGGACGGGTGGCGCGCCCTAGGAGGGTGGGGCGCCCCCACCCTTGTGGTGGCCCCGGGAATCCTCTTCTGTATCTTTTTCTTCCAGTATTTTTTATATTTTTCAAAAAAAAATCTCCGTAAATTTTCAGCCCATTTTGAGAACTTTTATTTCTGCACAAAAACAACACCACGGTAGTTCTGCTGAAAACAGCGCCAGTCTGAATTAGTTCTAATCAAATCATACCAAAATCATGTAGAATTGTTATAAACATGGCATGAATACTTTATCAATTATAGATACGTCGGAGATGTATCACTGGCCCGAATGTGTAATGGGATAAACCTTTTCCATTTAAAAAAACATTCAAGGCTCGATGCTATAACCACTACACGGAGCTAGTTAACGTTTCCTTTAGTAAAACCAATATAAATTATTTTGAAAAAAATAAAAGGTAAATTGGTTGATCGGTTTTTAGAAAATTTCATAGATTTATCTAAAAAGTTCATTGATTATAGCATCGATTTTGAATAAAAGTCCATCCTTTTGGAAAAAAGGAAAAAAGAGTTCATTGATTTTGAAAAGAGTTCATCGAATTGAAAAAACCCATTGATTTTGAAAAAAGAGTTCATCGGTTTTGAAAAAAGAGTTCATCAATTTTGAACAAAGTTCATCGGTTTTGAAAAAAGTTCATTAATTTCGAAAAAAGTTCATCGATTTGAAACAAAATCATCAGTTTTGAAAAAAGTTCATCGATTTGAAAAAAATCGTCGGTTTTGAAAAAGAGTTCACCAATTTTGAAAAGAGTTGATCGATTTTGAAAAAAGTTCATCGAAAAATTAGAAAAAGAGTTCATCGATTTTGAACAATGCTCATCGAATTGAAAAAATAGTTCATCGGTTTTGAATAAAAGTTGACAAACATAAAAAATAGTTTCACAAAACTTGTAAAAAGTTTGTCGAATTTGAAAAAAACTTCATCGGTTTTGATTTTTTTTCATAAACTTCAAAAAATGATCATGAATTTTAAAAATTCCATCAATTTTGAAAAAAATTGCATATATTTTGGAAAAAAATGCATATATTTTGAAAAATGTTCATCGACTTCAAAAAATTCATAAAATTTGGAAAAAAAGTTCACCGATTTCAAAAAAAACAGTTCACCGATTTTGGAAAATGTTCAACCAATTAGGAAAATGTTCATCAATTTTGAAAAAGTTTATCAAATTTTAAGAAAGGTTCATAAAATCCGATGAACTTGTTGCATCAAATTAGAAAAAAAGAAAGTGAAAAAAGTAAAAGAAAAAAGAAATGGAAAAAAGAAAAGGAAAGAACTAAGGAGATAAGAACCTGTACCTTAGCACTAAATCAAGAGTGGCCGGGGTGGTTAGCTTGTCTTTTACTGAACCATGGCTGCATGGGTCCGAATCCCACCTCGGCACCTTTTTTGCAGCAGTGTACAAAAAGGAATAAAATGACAATGGGTTGGCCCATCGCCGAGCGGGGGTGTGCGTCCTGTGGCGCTTAGAGCGTCGTTTAGGATTCGCCAGTGGCAATTGAGGCACCGACAAGGAGGGGACCTCGGGGAATCCTAAACGACGCCTTAAGCGTCCATTTTAGGCATTCACTCAATCCGGCGCACACTCTCCCACAGCACGGCCGACCCATTTTCATTTATTCTTTCTCTTTTTTTAAAGCTCGCTGTTGACGGCGCAATGTCCTAACCACTCGATCGCGTCACCTATTCGTGTTTATTTAGAGCTTTTTCACCCTTTTCATCTTTCTTCTTTCTTTTTTCGTTTTTCTTGGAAACGGTTTTGTTATGTTTGCCCTTTATTTTTTCTTTTTTTCTTTCTTCTTTCATGCTAAGTGTGTGAACTTTTTTTTTCTTATTGGTGAACTTTTTTTTACAAATTCGTCAACTTTATTTCAAGTCGATGAACTTTTTCTAAAATTGATGAACCTGTTTTCATATCTATGTACTTTTTTTCAAAATTTATAAAAAATCTAATTGATGAACTTTTTCTTTGGAATTGGTGAATCTTTTTCAAATAGATGTACTTTTTTCAAAATCGATGAACCATTTTTCAAAATGGTGAATTTTTTTCAAAATGGATAAATCTTCTTTAAAATTGATGAAATTTTTCTTCAAAATCGATGAACTTTTTCTAAAATTCGATGATTTTTTTTCAAATTCGTTGAACTAGTTCAAATTCAATGAACTTTTTTTTACCAAATTCAATGAACTTATTTCAAATTCGATGAACTTTTTTTTCAAAATCAATGATCTTTTTTTATATTTTGTGAACTTTTTTTCCGAAATGATGAACTTATTGAAATTCATGATGTTTTGGAAAATAATTCAGAAATTAAGTGATACAGTATACATGCAATAAATAGCGCAGCCGCATGTTCTTATACTATTGGCGCTTTACTCAATCACTATAGGTGAGTTGTTCTAGTGGTTAGGTTGTGGGTTGAGTTCAAATCCTTGCATCGCCACATTTTTTGCTGTTTTTACGCTCTTATCAGCGTCCCGAGTGGTTGCATCGGCCTTGTTGGGTCACGCCCAGGTTGCAACCGCGTGGGCGCAGTAAGACTTAGTGGCGCTAAAGGTGCGGCTTAGGAGCTCCCAGGGACCTCCTATATGCCGCTCTTTGCAGCAAGTAGTCGGCCAATCACACAGGGATTGTCTACTTGGGCCAGCCCATTGCGGTGCACAACGGAGCGAGGGTAAATTTTTTACAAAAACTGGTTGGTGTTTCCTGGGATTAGAACCTGCGACTACACGCTGATCTGCTGCGCTAGAGGAATGCCAACTTGACAGAAGTGCCAAGATATGCATCTGGCCCTAAAAAAGAGGTAGATCTGCTTCTTGAAACTAAAAGAACATGGAACTATTGAACTTAAATCTTCTTGAAAAAATCATGAACAACTCTGTAAACTTATGAACAATTTTTGAAATCTTCTGAAATCATAAATTCATTTTGAGATTCCCGCACTTTTTCTAGAAACGTGAACATTTTTGAATTTTTAAACAAAATTTGAAAACTGGAACAAATTTTTGAAAGAGTTTGCTTTTGAAAGCACAAACACTCTAAAAATAATATGAAGAAAATTTAAATTCCCAAGAATTGCGAACATTTTTTGAATACATGCACAAATTATTGAAGGCCCTACATTTTTTGAAAACCTTGAACATTTTTTATAAAACGTGAACAATTTCTCAAACTTCGAGCAAAATTTTTAAATCGGGACTTTTGTGAAAATGCAATCAAATTATGAAATATTCTGAACATTTTTCGATTTTTTTACAAATTTATTAAACTAGAACCAATTTTAGAAACAAAGATTTTGAAAGCATGGACATTCATAAAATTTGTGAACAAATTTTGAAATGGAGAATTTTTTTTGAAAGTCTCGAACAACTTTGGAAACACAAACATTGTTTTAATACGTAAACAATTGCATTGAAAACCAGAACATTTTTGGCAAAATGCGAACAATTTTTTAACATTCCAAAAAGTTTATTAAATGCAAATTAAATTATAAGTATTTTGAACATTTGTAAAATTCTGAAATATAAAAACAAAGTAAAGGAAAAATAAAGAAAGAAACAGAAAAAATGAAAATAGATGAAAAAAGAACTTGAACAAAGAGAAAAGGAAAAAAATAAAAAGAGGAAGAAGAAAAAAGAAATAGAAGAAAACAAAACAAAAAGTAAACAGAAAAAAAGTTTCAGGAACGTCCTTAGAAGGTTCCCAAAAGAGAAAAATAACCAATTGGGAGTCAACAAGAAGGTTCCCAAAACCAGAATTATTGAAATGTTTCATGGGCCGGTCCACCCGCTAATGCGCTCGTCGATCTCCTGTGCGTCACCCCAACAAGTTGCCGCGGCGAGGGGCAAATAGGGTTTCGCGACGAGGAGCTCCCCCAAATCTGCGGCGACTATATCTCACATTAAGTTTTTTAGGGAAAATATCTCCCATTGATTGAGTCGGTAGGATGTTTTGCCTGAAGCATCAACAGTTTTGGGTCGGCCCAATAGCACACCTTGTAACTGAAATAGAGAAGAAAAAGGTGAGCAACCAGGATTCAATCCCGTGTCTGTGGCATGATAGGCAGCGTTGCTAGCGCAGCGAGTTAGCCTTGGATTCATGTAAAATAATAGGGGGCGACCTACTTAAGAGGAAAAGAGATGGTTTTCCATTGGGTTTTCTGTTCTTTGTTTACAACCAATTTTTCTTCGTTCGTTTCTCCATTTTCACTGATTTTTTCTATTCCTTACTTTTCTTTGGTTTTCCTTATTTTATTTCATGGTTCTCATTGTTTTTTCTTTTCTTTTCTTTTTCTTTGTTTTGCTTTGGTTTTCTTTGTTTCTTTCTCGGTTTTCAATTACATTTTTTCTTTTCTTTTCTTTTCTTAATTTTTGTTGTTGTTTGCTTTATATCTCATTTTCATCTATTTTTTATTTTTGTTTTCCCTTGGTTTTTTCATAGTTTTTGTATACAAATTTTTTGGTATATATAAAATACATTTTTCTAACACACTTTTAACATTTTCAAATACAAGTTTATTTTTTAGTACATGGTCAATAATTTATCTATACATATTTTAGAAATATTTTTCAAAAACAAGATTAACAGTATTAGAATACGTACTCAACATTTTCTCTCTATATTTTAAACATTTTTAAGTGCCTGATTAATTATTTTTATATATGGTCAACAATTTTTATATATACATTCAACATTTTCTAAATGCTTGATTAACATTTTTGAAAATACTTATTTAACATGTTTTTCTAATATTTGATTAACGTTTTTATGTACATGATCAATTTTTTTTATCTTTTTAATACATGGTCAACATTTTTTCTATAAATGTTTAACATTTTCCAAATGCTCAATGAACATTTTTCAAATACTTGTTCAAAAAATTCCAAATGCTTGATTAACATTTTAATATGCAGTGATTAATTCTTTTCATTATTTTTAATGCATGGTCAACATTTTTTCTATACACATTTAATATTTTTCAAGTACATGATTAACATTTTTCAAATACTTTAAAAAAATTCAAATGTTGATCAAATTTTTTTAAATACATGATCAAAAAATTTCATACACATTGTTTTTTGTATACATTTTTTGTATATGTGATAAACATTTTCTCTATAGACAGTTAAAAAATTTCAGATGCTTGGTCAACATTTTTCAAATGTTTTTCGTAGAGTGTTTTTCTAATATATATATTTAGAATATTTTAAAGTATAAATAAAAGTAAAAAATAAAGCAAAAAACGAAAACATAAAACATAAAAAAGAGGTTGTGGCCTCCCGCGCGTCCGGGCAGGGCCATCTCGCTCTCCGCTTCAGTGAGGGTTCCCTAGGTCTCACTTCTAGTGAGACATAGGTCGCCCCTCAAAATCACACACCGTCAGTTTTTTCTTTAGATTTGCCAACACTTTGTTGATCCATAAAAATGTCCAAAGGAATACAAGATGGGTCTTGAGGATGGATAGGCCACAAGTGACAACCCTGATTAGGCATAACATAGTGCTTGGCAAGACTATGTGAAAATGCGTTATATCAACTAGAGGGGGGGTGAATAGGCGATTTTTATGGAAGTCTTCAAAACGTGGAAGTTATGAAGATAAACGATAGAAATAAACCTATTACCCTGCAGCGGAAGGTAGACTACACTAGGCAAGCCATAGTCAAGTATTCAATAGAGTGAAAGCACAATGACTAATAGCAGCAATGTAGTAAGGATCGGGTAGGAAGATATTGTGAAGCTACACAGAACACGCAGTCACTCAGTGAAGACAAAAGATAGTGCGAACATACATGACTTCACAAGGAATAACAGTAAGTAAAGGGAAGGGAAGATGAAACCAGTGACTCGCTGAAGACAATGATTTGTTGGACCAGTTCCAGTTGTTGTGACAACTGTACGTCTGGTTACGGTGGCTAGGTATTTAAACCTTAGGACACACAGTCCCGGACACCCAGTCCTGAACACGCAGCTCAGGACACCCAGTCCTCACCGTATTCCCCTTGAGCTAAGGTCACACAGACCTCGCCCAATCACTCTGGTAATTCTTCAAGGTAGACTCCCAAACCTTCACAGACTTCGTTCACCGGCAATCCACAATGTCTTTTGGATGCTCAGAACGCGAGGCCTAACCGGCTGGAGGTTGCACAGTCCTCAAGTGTAATAAGTCTTCAGATCACACAAACAAGAAGACTTAAGTGATGCCTAATTCTCTTTGGCTCTGGGTGGTTAGGGCTTTATCCTCGCAAGGAATTCTCTCTCAAAGGCTTCGAGGTGGGTTGCTCTCAAACGACAAAAGCCGTACTCTGAATCTGAGCAGCCAACCGTTTATGGTTGTAGGGGGTGGGCTATTTATAGCCACAAGGCAACCCGACCTGATTTGTCCGAAATGATCCTGGGCCACTAAGGAACTGACACGTGTTCCAACGGTCAGATTTCAAACTCACATGGCAACTTTACTTGGGCTTCAAGAAAAGCTGACTTGCCCGACTCTGGACAAGATTCGCTCTCATTGTCTTCACTCGAAGACATAGGTTTTTGGTTTAGGCATCACTTCAGTCATTCTGACTGGTTCTCCTGGACCCCACTTAACAGTACGGTGGTTCCTATGACTCAACACAAAAGAAAAAGAACTACGAAAGATCTAAGTCTTCGAGCTCCATAGGCTTCATAACGTGTCTTCTTTTGTCATAGTCTTCAATGTGAATATCTTCATATACCACCTTTGACTTCAATGTCTTCATACATTTTTAGGGGTCATTTCTGGTAGGAAAACCGAATCAATGAGGGACTTCTACCTGTGTTATCCTGCAATTCTCACAAACACATTAGTCCCTCAACTAGGTTTGTCGTCAATACTCCAAAACCAACTAGGGGTGGCACTAGATGCACTTACAATCTCCCCCTTTTTGGTGATTGATGACAAACTAGTTGAAGTTTTCAACGGGGAATATAGTCTGTGAAATTGTAAAGGATAAGGAATTGTCTTCATAAGTTGCAAGGGCTCCCCCTGAAGATGTGCATATAAGTAATTTGCTTTTGGAATGCAAATGCACATGGCAGGTTGTACTTGTGGAGATCCACTTCAACTTATGATGACAATCCACTATGCATGTGAAAGTATATGAAGATAATGACAATGCATAATGGAAAATGGACGTCTGTAGAATGATCTAAGTGCGGAATTTATCGTCGCACATGCGGAATTTATCACCGCAAAACAAAGTGGCAGATAAGTAGCAGACGACCATCAAGTTTAAGTGTTACAACTCAAAGAACCAAATGTAGCAAAACGAGAGTTGTAAGCACGAAGCAAAATATAAAGCACCCGCCCATATGGACCCGCTTGAATACTATCAACCTCATATGCTTCTCCCCCTTTTGTCCGTAAGGACCAAAAAGGTTTGAAGACATAGAGCATCTACTCGTTCCCATGCGGAGTAGGTGAAGTAGCAAGGTCGTTGGTGGTGTTTGGCGGTGCTAAAGAGCTTGGAGCAGAGTTGACGCGTGCTGAAGGAGGTGGCGGTGAAGTAGCATCGTCTTCATCCTCGATAACTCTGGCAGTCACTGTTGCAGCAGAGGAAGAGAACTCAGAGTCTTCAAGGGATGGAGTTCGTCGCAGCACTGCCCTTCGAGGAGGTGTGGAGTCAAACTTGAAGCGCTCAGTGAAGCCATCCTCTTGAAGATCATCTTCAGAACACATCAGCGTTAGCCCTTTCCATGTGCGGCGAGAGGTTTCATCGGCAACAAAAGCATTCTTGGTGGCAAGATTGCGAATGCGATTAACATCCACCAAGAGGCTTTGCATCTGATGCTTCAGCCAGTCATGATGCCTATCCTGTTTCTGATGAAGAGCCAAAAGAAGCTCTCTGTTGTTGAGAACACGAGTGCGCTTCTTGGGTCGTGGAGCAGTTGTACTGTCAGTGGCTTCAGTGAGAGCAGGATGCGGTGCACGTGTAGTGCCAGCCAAAGGATACACACGAGTTACGGCTTCCACGCCTTCAACGTTCTGAGTGAAACTTTGATGCTCTGCATTCTGAAGACTGAGAGGTTCCTTGGCAGGCTCAGGATAGATGGCTTCAATCGACATATCCACATCAGGCAGAAAAATCCGATGATTGCGAGCAGATGGCTGATATGAGATAGTGGAGTGAAATTTGATCAGCCGCATGACCCATGGGGCGTAGAACTTCAAGCCAAACAGATCAGAGCCTGATGCAGCAAGTTGGCGAATGAAGAAGTCCTGTGCATTGAAGCATTTTCCATGAGGAATATAGAAGACCAAAGTCTTTATTGCACCTTCAAGCTTGGCATGTGGAGAGTGCCCTTTGATGGGCCAGAGAGTTCGCCTTATGATATGATAAATGGTTCTTGGCAGATACTCAAGGTCTTCAACGAAGAACTCCGTGGGATAAGCAGCATCTTGGGGCAATGGCTTCATCATACTGAGCATCTGACTCATATTAGGTTCAGTCTTCTGAAAGATGCTCTCAATAGCTTCACTATGAAGCTGACAGCCATGCTCGTAGAGATCGCCAGGAGTGGGCAAACCAGTGAGCTCAATGATGTCAAAGGCTTTGGCTTCGTGATGAACGTTTCCTGTCATCCACTCCAGGACCCAAGTCTTCGGATCTCTGCTATACCCGCGGATGTGAAGTGTGGCATAGAATTGGAGCAGCAACTCTTCATTCCAATGCTCTTGGTCAGTGACGAATGGCAGCAATCCAACTTCTTTGAAGCAATCCAGAGCTTCTTCCAGACAGGGCAGACTAGCTATAGCTTCAATGTCAAGACGCTTGTAGGGGAAGATGCGACCTTGATTGTATAGAATGCAGGAGTAATAGCTTCGCTGCGGATAGCTCCAGAACCGATCAGATGATATCCTTTCCCTTGAGTAGGGGTTCCTGGAGCTATTGAAGAATGTGTTGTCTGCTCTGAAGCCATTGATATTGAAGGATCCAGGTGCTGATGCAGGACCTGGGAACCTGGGCAATCTTGGGATTGGCTTCTGTACCTGAGGCATGTGCTCAACATGATAGTCGAATTGGGGACCGGCAGCAGGTGCAGGAACAGAAGCAGTGGGATCAGTGGCTTCACTGACTTCTGATGCTTTTGTTGGGGAGGGCTCCACATTAGCTTCAGCCATGACAGCGTCAGTGGCTTCATTGGTGGTGGTGGTGGCAGCCTCAAGATTTTCAACCTCCACTTGACGAGCTGGAGGGTCGGTCACAATCACGTTGTCCTCGAGAACCGCTTCTTGGTGGGACAGGGGAGTAGCAGCTTGTGGGACTTCTTCTTCATCGGCTGATGCAGCCGGAATGTCTTCAGCAGTTTCAGCTTCAGACGCAGAGACTGGAGGCCTAGGTCCTTTGTGAAGCCTGCGCAACGCAGGCGACGCCTGTGTAGTTGGAGTTGGCTGGGCCTCAAAGTCTTCTTCCTCTTGTGGGCGATCAGCCCATGAAGCATCCTGAGCGATTGGCGTCAAAGGACGACCAATGCTGATGAGTTCGCTGTTCTCGAGCTGAGGAAGGACTACACCATCTTCTACATGGTCATGTTGACCAATGTCTTCAGCAGCGATGGATCAGCTGCTGGAAAGTCTTCAGCTTCATGAGCCTCTGTGAAAGTAGGCTCATGAATTGTCAGTTGGCGTTCAGCGTCAGGACGAACCATGTAAATGGGTTCAACTATCAAAGGCTCTGTGGGAACAGCCCGATCTTTCTTGGCCTTCCTCTTCTTCTTGGAGGGGGAAATAGGACAGGCTTCAGGATGTTTCCTCTTCCTGGCTTCATCCTCAGCAGTCCTCGTCTTCTTGAGCTCTGAAGCGGTTGACCGGCTTTTTGGCTTCGAGCCAATCATTCTAGTTGGGAAGATAATGGGATCTGCTTCCTGCCTTGGTGCGTCAGGTTCAGCCGTAGCGGGCTTCTTCATCTTCTTTGCTGCCATCCTGGGGTCGATGCCAGGACGCCCAAAGGCCTTGCGCTTCTCAGCCTCATTGTAGGCTTGCACACATTTGTCAGCCAGAACCTTCATGCGCTCACGAGAACCTTGAGCTTTTGCACGTTTCTTGAGAAAGGCTTCCTTGAGCTCGTGCAGCATAATCTTGAAGTTCTTCACCTCTTGCACGCTGAGCTTGGCCATATGCTTCTTGAACTGAGCCTTTTCATAGTCAATCTTTTGCTTCAGTTCAACAATGCGCTGGGCTGAAAGTGCGTTATATCGACTAGGGGGGGTGAATAGGCGATTTTTATGAAAGTCTTCAAAACGTGGAATTTATGAAGACAAACATTAGAGATAGGCCTATTACTATGCAGCGGAAGTTAGACTACACTAGGCAAGCCATGGTCAAGTATCAACAGAGTGAAAGCACAGTGACAAATAGCTGTAGTGTAATTAGGATCAGGTAGGAAGATACTATGAAGGCAAACAGATCATATACTCACGTTGTGAAGATAAAAGATAGAACAGACACACAATGACTTCACAATGAGTGATCAGTAAGTAAAAGGAAGTGAAGATGAAACCAGTGACTCGTTGAAGACAATGATGTGTTGGACCAGTTCCAGTTGTTGTGACAACTGTACGTCTGGTTGGAGCGGCTAGGTATTTAAACCTTAGGACACAAAGTCCCGGACACCCAGTCCTGAACACGCAGCTCAGGACACCAAGTCCTCACCGTATTCTCCTTGAGCTAAGGTCACATAGTCCTCGCCCAATCACTCTGGTAAGTCTTCAAGGTAGACTCCCAAACCTTCACAGACTTCGTTCACCGGCAATCCACAATGTCTTTTGGATGCTCAGAACGCGAGGCCTAACCGGCTGGAGGTTGCACAGTCCTCAAGTGTAATAAGTCTTCAGATCACACAGACAAGAAGACTTAAGTGATGCCTAATTCTCTTTGGCTCTGGGTGGTTAGGGCTTTATCCTCGCAAGGAATTCTCTCTCAAAGGCTTCGAGGTGGGTTGCTCTCAAACGACAAAAGCCGTACTCTGAATCTGAGCAGCCAACCGTTTATGGTTGTAGGGGGTGGGCTATTTATAGCCACAAGGCAACCCGACCTGATTTGTCCGAAATGATCCTGGGCCACTAAGGAACTGACACGTGTTCCAACGGTCAGATTTCAAACTCACATGGCAACTTTACTTGGGCTTCAAGCAAAGCTGACTTGCCCGACTCTGGACAAGATTCGCTCTCATTGTCTTCACTCGAAGACATAGGTTTTTGGTTTAGGCATCACTTCAGTCATTCTGACTGGTTCTCCTGGACCCCACTTAACAGTACGGTGGTTCCTATGACTCAACACAAAAGAAAAAGAACTACGAAAGATCTAAGTCTTCGAGCTCCATAGGCTTCATAACGTGTCTTCTTTTGTCATAGTCTTCAATGTGAATATCTTCATATACCACCTTTGACGTCAATGTCTTCATACATTTTTAGGGGTCATCTCTGGTAGTAAAACCGAATCAATGAGGGACTTCTACCTTTGTTATCCTGCAATTCTCACAAACACATTAGTCCCTCAACTAGGTTTGTCGTCAATACTCCAAAACCAACTAGGGGTGGCACTAGATGCACTTACAATCTCCCCCTTTTTGGTGATTGATGACAAACTAGTTGAAGTTTTCAACGGGGAATATAGTCTGTGAAATTGTAAAGGATAAGGAATTGTCTTCATAAGTTGCAAGGGCTCCCCCTAAAGATGTGCATACAAGTTAATTTGCTTTTGGAATGCAAATGCACATGGCAGGTTGTACTTGTGGAGATCCACTTCAGCTTATGATGACAATCCACTATGCATGTGAAAGTATATGAAGATAATGACATGCATAATGGAAAATGGACGTCTGCAAAATGAGATAAGTGCGGAATTTATCGTCGCACATGCGGAATTTATCTTCGCAAAACATGGTGGCAAACAAGTAGTAGACGACCATCTGGTTTAAGTGTTACAACTCATAAGAACCAAATGTAGCAAAAAAAACGGGAGTTGTAAGCACGAAGCAAAATATAAGGCACCCACCCATATGAACCCGCTTGAAGACTATCAATCTCATATGCTTCTCCCCCTTTTGTCAGTAATGACCAAAAAGGTTTGAAGACATAGAGCCTCTACTCGTTCCCATGAGGAGTAGATGAAGTAGCAGGGTTGTTGGCGTTGTTTGGCGGTGCAGAAGAGCTTGGAGGTGCTGAAGCAGGTGGCGGTGAGGTAGCATCGTCTTCTTCCTCAATGATTCTGGCAGTGACTGTGGCAGCAGAGGAAGAAAACTCAGAGTCTTCAAGAGATGGAGTCCCCAGCAGCACAGCTCTTCGAGGAGGTGTGGAGTCAAATTTGAATCTCTCAGTGAAGCCATCCTCTTGAAGATCAGCTTCAGAAAGCATCATCATTAGCCCTTTCCATGTGCGGCGACAGGTTTCATGGGCAACGAAAGCGTTCTTGGTGGCAAGATTTCGGATGCGATTTACATCCACCAAGAGGCTTTTCATCTGTCTCTTCAACCAGTCATGATGCCTATCCTGCTTTTGATGAAGGGCCACAAGAAGCTCTCGGTCGTTGGGAACACAAGTGCGCTTCTTGGGTCTTGAAGCAGTGGCACTGTCAGTGGATTCAGTTGAAGCAGGGTGTGGTGCACGTGTAGTGCTAGCCAAAGGATACACCCTGGAGATGGCTTCAACACCTTCAACGTTTTGAGTGAAGCTCTGGTGTTCTGCATTCTGAAGACTCAGAGGTTGCTTGGCAGGTTCAGGATAGATGGCTTCAGCAGAGGTATCCACATCAGGCAAGAAGATCAGATGGTTGCGGGCTGAGGGCTGATACGAGATGGCAGAGTGAAGTTTGATCAGCCTCATTACCCAAGGAGCAGAGAACTTTAAACCAAACAGATCTGAGCCTGATGCAGCTAGTTGGCGTATGAAGAAATCATGTGCGTTGAAGCATTTGCCATGAAGGATACAGAATATCAGAGTCTTCATTGCACCCTCGATCTTGGCATTTGGAGAGTGTCCTTTAATGGGCCAGAGAGTCCGCCGGATGATGTGATAGATGGTCCTGGGCAGGTACTCAAGGTCTTCAACGAAGAACTCTGTGGGATAAGGAGCATCGTGGGGCAATGGCTTCATCATGGAGAGCATCTGACTCATATTCGGTTCAGGCCTCTGAAATATGCTCCCAATAGTTTCAGTGTGTAGCCGACAGCCTTACTCGAAGAATTCTCCTGGAGTTGGCAGGCCAGTGAGCTCAATGATATCAAATGCATTGGCTTTGTGATGAACGTTGCCGGTCATCCACTCCAGGACCCAAGTCTTCGGATCTTTGTTGTATCCTTTGATGTGTAGTGTGGCATAGAATTGTAGCAGGAGCTCTTCGTTCCAATGCTCTTCATCAGTAATGAACTGTAGCAGACCCACTTGTTTGAAGCAATCCAACGCTTCCTCTAGACAGGGCAGACCAGCAATAGCTTCAAAATCAAGGCGCTTGTGCGGGAAAATGCGACCTTGGTTGTACAGTATGCAAGAGTAGTAGCTGCGCTGAGGATAGCTCCAGAACCTATTTGATGAAATCCTTTCCCTTGAATAGGGTTCTTGGAGCTATTGAAGAAAGTACTATCTGCCCTGAAGCCATTGATGTTGAAGGAGCCAGGTGCTGATGCAGGACCTGGAAACCTTGGCAGTCTGGGGATTGGCTTCTGGACCTGAGGCCTGTGCTCAACATGATAGTTGAATTGGGGACCTGCAGCGGACTCAGGAGCAGAAGTTGTGGGTTCAGTGGCTTCGCTGTCGTCTAAAGCTTTTGCTGGGGAGGGCTCCACATTAGCTTCGTTGTTGGTTGTGGCAGCCTCAAGATTTTCATCCTCCGCTTGACTAGCTGGAGGGTCGGTCACAAGCACGGTCTCCTGAAGAACTGCTTCTTGGTGGAGCAGAGGAGTGGGCTCTTGTGGTGCTTCTTCTGCGGCTGATGCAGCCGGAATGTCTTCAGCATAGACTTGAGGCCTTGGACCTTTGCGAAGCCTGCGGAACGCAGACGACGCCTGTGGGATTGGAGTGGGCTGGGCCTCATAGTCTTCTTCCTCTTGAGAGCGATCCGCCCATGAAGCATCCTGTGCAATTGGCGTCAATGGACGACCAATGCTGATGAGTTCGCTGTGTTCTAACTGAGGAAGGGCTGCATCATTTTCTACATTGTCACGATGACCAATGTCTTCAGCAGCGATGGGATCAGCTGCTGGAATGTCTTCAGCTTCAGGAGCCTCTATGGAAGCAGGCTCATGAACCGTCAGTTGACGTTCTGCGTCAGGGTGAACCATAGAAATAGGTTCAACTATCAAGGGCTCTGTGGGAGCAGCCCGAGATTTCTTGGTCTTTCTCTTTTTCTTGCTGGGGGCAGTAGGAGAGGCTTCAGAGCTTTTCCTCTTCCTGGCTTCAGCCTCAGCAGTTCTTGTCTTCTTGAGCTCTGAAGCTGTTGACCGGCTCTTTGGCTTCGAGCCAGTCGTTGCAGTTGGGAAGACAAGCGGAACTGCTTCCTGCCTTGGTGCCTCTGGTTCAGCTGGAACAGTCTTCTTCTTTTTCTTTATGGCCATCTTGGGGTCGATGCCAGGACGCCCAAGTGCCTTGCGCTTCTCAGCCTCATTGTAGGCTTGCACACATCTGTCAGCCAGAGACTTCATCCGCTCACGTGAACCCAGAGCTTCTGCACGCTTCTTCAGAAAGTTTTCCTTTAGCTCATGCAACATGATCTTGAAGCTCTTCACTTCTTGCACGCTGAGCTTGGCCATATTCTTCTTGAACTGAGCCTTTTCATGATCAATTTTCTGCTTCAGTTCAACAATGCGCTGGGCAATAGCAAGTTCTGAAGCAATAGCACCTTGGAAGGCGACGCTGAGGCCAACGGGCAGCTGTAGATCTTCAAAGCTGATGTTTGGTGTGGCAAACCACTCGTCAATGAAGTTGTGGATGATGGCGACATCAAAGAGAGGCAGATTGTTGAAGATTTCTGCTTCTTCTTTGCTCTTGATGAGTTGCTCAAGAGCGTCATCTCCAAGATCTTCATCACTTGACAGATCAATGGCTTCACTGCGCAGGATGGCAGCAGCTGTGAGCTCTTTGCCAGTGTGAGACGGAGGCATCTTGTCCTTCTGGTGCCTTGAGACGCATGATAAGTCTTCAGACTGCACACTGTCTTCAGGAGGTGCAGTCGCCAATGGCTTCGCCTTTGAGATTTTTGGTGAAGGGGCTGGCTTTGAAGCTTTTGGCTTCTTCAACTGCTTAGGCTTCGGCACTGCAGGCACTGCTGGCGCTTCATCAGACTCAGTGTCAGCTGCAGGCTCATTCGCTGCAGTCCCTTGAACCAAGATGTAGGTGATGAGGCCTTCAAGGTTGGCATACGGACCGATGACATTGGGTTCTGTTTCTCGTGTGCCATCTGCCCTTGGTGCTGAGGGACCAGGGTTGAAGTCTAACCCAAATTTCTTCTTGTTCTGCTTCGCTGAGTTTTGGGAAAACTGGAAGTTGCGCTTGAACAGATTGTCGTCACGACACCAGAGTAGTGACGACGGATGTGCATCATCAGGTTGTGGCCCACGAACCATGCATGGATAGAAGCTTTGGGCAATAGCTTCATCTCTGGACCTGGGTACAAGGTTCTTGTATAAGATGTCTCCCCACGGTCTTTTGATGGCACTTTTCTCAGCATACTCTTGGGTTGTGAAGCGGTATTTGAACCATTGTTCTGCCCAATAGCGTCGAATCCATTGGATTCGGGTCTTGCGCTGACCATAATTCTCTTCAGGATCTGTTTTATACATTTCTGCCAGTTCATCAGGCAGATCTTTGGATGTTCCTCCACGTCGCTGTCTGCCCCCCTTCCTTGCTGCTGTTTCTGAAGCCATAAACCTTAACTTGGAAGGCTTCAAGACGTTCAAAGGCTTTCTTTTGCTGGACCAACAGGAACTGGCTTCAGGAGAATTTATGTGATGCTGTAGGAATTCTGCAAATGAATGCAGACTATGAGAACCAAAGGATTCTCCCACGGACATGTACCTGTGACAGCATTAAGGTGCGAGGGAAGGGGAAGAGGTCATATGCATTCTCAGAAGATTTTGAATATAAATCAGTTTAGAAGACATTGACCTCATCGTGCGAAGACATTCACTCATAGATAAGAAGTTGGTTCCAGATTTGTACGAATCCACAGATCAGTACAAGTGAGGAATCTAACTACTTTTTGAAGCACAAGTGAATATTCTAGGCATGTTATGAGATGCAGTTTGAGAGAGATCTAGTTTGTGTGAGCAGAAACTGCTTGTGGTAGAAAGTGACAGATCAATAGGATCAACGGTGTTGTAAAAAGGCAGTTTTATTTACCACACTGAGAACTGCTAGACGGAGCGAGAGATGAGGCCGAGCAGTTCACTCGTCCGTGCCCTAACTTGGCGACGGAGGAGACCTATGGCGATGGCGGAGAGGACGATGTCCGCGGTCGGCGTGAAGACGGTGTCGGAGAGGTTGCGGCAGCGAAGCGCTTCGTCGACGGCGTCGTCGAGAGCTAGCGGCGGCGCTAGGGTTCGTGCAAGGGTGGAAGAAGAGATAGTTACCGCAGTGAGTGTGTATTTATAGGCACAGGGGCGGCACTGTGCTATTACACAGGTGCCCCTGGAGATTCGCATCTGAGGAACGCGTGGCCAGTTTGCGGAAGTTTGGGGTTTGTTCCACGTCTCACACACGCCTGGATTGTCGGGTGGTCGTTCCTGCTTCTCCGGATTTTATGTGGAGAAATGAGCATTGAAAACGGACTTTATGGTTGTCTCTATATCTTCTGCTGACAAGGACGCAGTGAAGACATTCGACAGTTTCAATAGAATGCATATGACTTGGAGAGATAGAGTTTGAGATAGAAAGCATAGAGAAGTTGGGGTCCGATCACATTCACTTAGTTTAAAAGATTCAACACGAAGATATAGCTATAAGTGAATGCTATAGAGGATAGGACACTAGCATATATATATATATAATCAACATAGTGAAGATAATCATGAAAATATGTTGAGTTCGAAGCCAAACCAAATGTGAAGACATTGCAAGGTAACGCCATGAGTGAAACACTTCAAAATAGAACGTTTGGTGGTGGCGTTACCCACCGTATAGGAAGTATTAGACCCAGACACGGCGCACAATTATCGTGGCGCTCCGAAGTCAAATTCCACATTAATGTATTCACACTTAGAATGTATGTCTTCATTGATTGAAGATATACTTTACTTTGTGGGTTGCACATCTAAGTCATCATATGCATAAGTGTTAGGATGTGTGCCTGATCACAGGACATTTGAGGATTCTAGGATATTTAGCTCACACCGTAACTTGCAAAATCTCTTCTCATCCAAGGGCTTGGTGAAGATATCTGCCAATTGCTCTTCAGTGTTGACGTGTATGATATCAATGTCTTCCTTCACAACATGATCTCTGAGAAAGTGATAACGAATTTCAATGTGCTTTGTCTTCGAGTGCTGAACTGGGTTGTTGGCAATCTTGATGGCGCTTTCGTTGTCGCAGTAAAGTGGCACTTGCTTTAGATGAATGCCATAGTCCTTGAGTGTTTGCTTCATCCACAGAAGCTGAGCGCAGCAAGATCCAGCAGCAATGTATTCAGATTCAGCAGTGGAGAGAGATACACAGTTCTGCTTCTTTGAAGACCAACATACAAGTGATCGTCCCAGAAAGTGACATGTGCCTGATGTAGACTTGCGATCAACTTTGTCACCAGCATAATCAGCATCCGAGAATCCAACCAAATCAAACTCTGAGCCCTTTGGATACCATAATCCTAGAGTTGGGGTGTGAGCGAAATATCGAAGAATTCGCTTCACACCTAAGTGATGCGACTCCTTTGGAGCCGCTTGAAATCGAGCACACATGCAAACACTAAGCATAATATCTGGCCTAGATGCACATAGATAAAGTAAAGAACCAATCATGGAGCGGTATACCTTTTGATCGAACTCTTTACCATTGTCGTCAGGACCCAGATGATGTTTGGCTGGCATTGGTGTTGTGAAGCCTTTGCAGTCTTGCATACCGAACTTCTTCAGGCAATCTTTGAGATACTTCTCTTAAGATATGAAGATGCCATTGCGTTGTTGTCGTATTTGAAGACCAAGGAAGAACTTCAGCTCCCCCATCATGGACATCTGATATTGCTCTTGCATCATATATCCAAACTCTTCACTGTACTTCTGATTGGTGCAGCCGAAGATAATGTCATCCACATATATTTGGCACACAAACAGTTCACCATCATATGTCTTCGTGAAAAGAGTGGGATCTAGGGAACCAAGTATGAAGCCTTTGCTCTTCAGGAAGTATTTGAGTGTGTCATACCAGGCCCTAGGGGCTTGTTTGAGGCCATACAGCTCCTTGTTGAGCTTGTATACCATGTCAGGATGTTTTGGATTTTCAAAGCCAGGCGGTTGTGCAACATACACTTCTTCTTCAATCTTGCCATTGAGAAAGGCACTCTTCACATCCATTTGATATAGAAGAATGTTATGATGATTTGCATAGGCCAGCAGTATGCGTATGGCTTCAAGCCTAGCCACAGGAGCAAATGTTTCATCGAAGTCAATGCCTTCCACTTGAGTATATCCTTGAGCAACGAGACGAGCTTTGTTTCTGACAACTTGACCATGCTCATCTTGCTTGTTGCGGTATATCCATTTGGTGCCTATTATATTGTGCTTCCGTGGATCAGGACGCTTAACCAGTTCTCATACATTATTCAGCTCAAACTGTTGAAGCTCTTCTTGCATAGCTTGAATCCATTCAGGTTCCATGAAGGCTTCTTCAATTTTCTTGGGTTCTGATATTGAGACGAATGCGAAGTGCCCACAGAAATTTGCTAGCTGAGTTGCCCTTGAATGAGTGAGTGGACCAGGTGCATTGATGCTATCAATTATTCTTTCAATCTGCACTTCATTGGCAACGCGAGGATGTACAGGGCGAAGACTTTGCTCTTGCTGTTCACTGTCGTTGTTGGAAGGAATGTCTTCAGGCTGAGCAATTTCTTCATGTTGATCAGGTGCTGAAATGATAAGTTCTTCTTCAGGATGAGCTTCAGAAGGTATAATCTCTCCAGTTCCCATTAGCTTGATTGATTCACTGGATGGAACTTCATCTAGCACACTTGGCAGCTGCTCTCTTTGTGATCCGTTGGTCTCATCGAACCGCACATCCACTGTTTCAACCACTTTGTAATGAAAGAGATTGAAGACTCTGTAGGAGTGCAAATCCTTTGCATATCCAAGCATAAAACCTTCATGTGCTTTTGGTGCAAATTTTGAGGTGTGATGTGGGTCCTTGATCCAGCACCTTGCGCCAAATACTCTGAAGTAACTGACATTTGGCTTTTTGCCAGTAAGGAGCTCATAAGATGTCTTATTCAGTAGCTTGTGAAGATAAACACGATTGATTGTATGGCATGCAGTATCAATAGCTTCGGGCCAGAATTTTCTTGGGGTCTTGTATTCATCTAGCATCGTTCTGGCCATCTCAATTAGTGTTCTGTTCTTGCGTTCGACGACGCCATTCTGCTGTGGCGTGTACGGGGCTGAGAATTCATGTGTGATGCCTAAGGTATCAAGATATGTATCAAGGCCAGTGTTCTTGAATTCAGTGCCATTGTCACTTCTGATGTGCTTTATCTTGGCGCCAAAATTGTTCATAGCACGATTGGCGAAGCGTCTGAAGACATCCTACACTTCAGTCTTGTAAAGGATTATGTGCACCCAAGTATATCTAGAATAATCATCAACAATAACGAAGCCATAGAGGCAAGCAGTAGTAGTTAGAGTTGAGTAATGAGTGGGACCGAAAAGATCCATGTGGAGCAGTTAGAAGGGTTGAGTAGTAGTCATGATTGTCTTCGAGGGATGTTTGGCCCTCGTCATTTTCCCTGCTTCACAGGCACCGCATAAGTGGTCTTTCTTGAACTTGACGCCCTCGATGCCTATGACATGCTTCTTCTTCGCAAGGGTGTGGAGGTTCCTCATTCCAGCATGTCCAAGCCTCCGATGCCATAGACAGCATTCTGAGGCCTTTGCTAGAAGACATACTACAAGCTGTGGCCCTGCTGAGAAATCTACCACGTACAGATCATCTTTTTGATACCCTTCAAACACTAGAGACTTGTCAGATTCCATTAGTACAAGGCAACGATATTTTCCAAACATTACGATCATGTTCAAATCACAAAGCATTGAGATAGACATTAAGTTGAAGCCAAGGGATTCAACAAGCATGACTTTATCCATGTGTTGATCCCTTGAGATTGCAACTCTACCTAGACCCAATACCTTACTTTTAACAGTGTCAGCAAATGTGATGTGACTCTTGTCGGATGGACGTAAGGTTGAGTCCATAAGAAGACTTCTTTTGCCAGTCATGTGATTTGTACACCCACTGTCAATAATCCATTCTGAAGACGCTGGTGTCGTACCCTACAGTGCAGTTAGGGGGATAAGCTTCACGAAGAGCATTGTGAAGCAAAAACATTTGACGAACCAGTGGGTTATGAAAGCTTAGATCCAGATTAGGACTAATAGGGAGAGTAGCAAGCGATTTAGGAACGAAGTACATAGTAAGACCATTCGGGCATTTGATCTTGTGCCCTACAAGATGTTTAAGGTCCCCAGCAATAGCGTCAGACGATTTTGGTTTTCTGCTGGAGACCTTTCCCTGCAAAAGAGAGTTAAGCTTTCTTAGCCACCCACATCTTCAAGGGTGGCTTAGAAGCAATAAGTCTAAGTGCAGCATCTGAGAACTTTGGCTTTGGAGCCCTAGCAAACAGTCTTGCAGGCGGACAATAGTACTCATAAGAATAAGCAGAATAGTTCTTGGTCTTATGAACATGGCGGTTTGATGAACCGCTCTCATATTCATATGCCTGAGTATGGTTTCCCTGCAAAACATTTGCGTTAGTGTGATTCAGGTGAGTCCTCTGTCTGTATGAAGCCTTTGGACCGTATGAAGCCTTTGGTTTGAGGTTTGTCTTCTTCACGTGAGGTCTCATGATGACATTCACAGAAGATTTTCCAGACACTTTTTCGGAACCCAGATCTTCTTCATAGGCGGTCCATTCCTGCAGTTAGTACCAATGTACCTGGCAAACACTTCACCATTCTGATTCTTAAACAGTATATAGTTTGCATCAAAGGTTTCATCAATGATAATGGGGTTAGCACAAGTGAAGCCAGTTAAATTGGATGGATCTGCTGAAGGTTCCTTTGCAGCAACCCACATGGTTTTGGGGTACTGCTCAGGTTTCCAGTAGGAGCCATCTGCATTCATTTTCCTTACGAACCCAACACCCTCTTTCCTAGGGTTTCGGTTCAGAATCTGCTTTTTGAGGACATCACATAGTGTCTGATGCCCTTGAAGACTTCTGTACATCCCTGTTTCAAGCAATGTCTTCAACCTAGCATTCTCATCAGCAATAGCGGTGGTATCCTCAACAGAGGGGTTAGTTACCGCATCAACAGTTGAAGATATTGCAACAGCAGTAGCAGTAGAACATTCAACAACAGAAGTAGCATTATCACGCTCAATGCATTTAAGACATGGTGGTTCAAATCCTTCCTGAGCGGGACTGATCTGTTTGGCGCGAAGTGACTCGTTTTCCGTTTGAAGATCTTCATGAACCGCTCTCAATTTCTCAAGATCTTGCTTCCTTTGAAGATAATCATAGGAAAGCTTTTCATGAGTTGTTGAGAGAGTTTCATGACGACTTTCAAGTTCCTCATACTTAACGTGAAGATTTTTTATGTCTTCAATTAAGGATTCAGATCGAGTCATTTCAGCACCTAACAGATCATCGCTTCTGTCTAACAGTTTTTGAATATGTTCCATAGCTTTCTGTTGTTCAGTTGCAATTTTAGCAAGTGTTTTGTAGCTGGGTTTTGAACCACAATCAGAGTCATCGTCACTAGATTTTTGATAGTGAGTAGTGCGTGTGTTTACCTTGGCACCGCGTGCCATGAAGCAGTAGGTAGAAGCGGAGTAGTCCTTGTCATTTGCATCGGTGTCGGTGATGAAGTCATTGTCTTCATTGTTGAAGATGGACTTGGCAACTTATACTATAGCCAGACTTGCGACGCCTGAATCGGACTCCTCCTCAGACTCCACCTCCGTCTCCTCAGAAGCGGACTCCTCCTCTGAATCCATTTCCTTGCCAACAAACGCACATGCCTTGCCAGATGAGCTCTTCTTGTGTGATGAAGACTTTGAGGAAGACTTGGAAGAAGACTTTGAGTATTTCTTCTTCTTCTTCTTGTCGTCAGAGTCATATTCCTTGCTCTTCTTCTTCTTTTTGTTCTCATTGTCCCACTGTGGACACTCAGAGATGAAGTGGCCAAGTTTCTTGCACTTGTGACATGTTTTCTTCTTGTAGTCATGAGCAGGAGCTTCATCATTCCTTGAACTTGATCAGGAAGACTTTCTGAAACCTTTCTTCTTCGTGAATTTTTGGAACTTCTTGACAAGCATAGCAAGTTCCCTTCCAATGTCTTCAGGATCATCAGAACTGCTATCAGATTCTTCTTCAGATGAGGAGACAACTTTTGCCTTCAAGGCACGAGTTCGCCCATAGTTTGGACCATAGATATCTCTTTTCTCCGAAAGCTGAAACTCATGTGTATTGAGCCTCTCAAGTATGTCAGATGGATCGAGTGTCTTGAAATCAGGACGTTCTTGGATCATCAGGGCCAGGATGTCAAACGAACTATCAAGTGATCTCAGCAGCGTCTTGACTATTTCGTGTTTGGTGATCTCAGTGGCGCCGAGGGCTTGAAGCTCATTTGTGATGTCAGTGAGTCTGTCAAATGTGTGCTGGACATTCTCATTGTCATTTCGCTTGAAGCGGTTG
Organism: Triticum urartu; assembly: GCF_003073215.2. Lineage (NCBI taxonomy): Eukaryota > Viridiplantae > Streptophyta > Magnoliopsida > Poales > Poaceae > Triticum > Triticum urartu. The sequence goes on along the minus strand of NC_053024.1, from coordinate 173,331,110 downwards.
AAGAGATTGCGAAGGACACTGATTCTTTGATCTCTCTGGGTTGAGATGCCTTCATTGACCTTGGAGAGCCAGTCCCAGACCAGATTGGATGTCTTCAAAGCACTCACACGGCCATACTGTCCTTTGGTCAGATGACCACAGATGATGTTCTTGGCAGTAGAGTCCAGTTGAACAAATTTCTTGACATCAGCAGCAGTGACACCTTCTCCAGCCTTGGGAACGCCGTTCTCGACGACATACCATAGGTCGACGTCAATGGCTTCAAGATGCATACGCATCTTATTCTTCCAGTAGGGATATTCAGTTCCATCGAAGACGGGGCACACAGCGGAGACTTTAATTATCCCTACAGTCGACATAGCTAAAACTCCAGGTGGTTAAACCGAATCACACAGAACAAGGGAGCACCAAGCTCTGATACCAATTGAAAGTGCGTTATATCGACTAGGGGGGGTGAATAGGCGATTTTTATGAAAGTCTTCAAAACGTGGAAGTTATGAAGACAAACAGTAGAGATAGGCCTATTACTATGCAACGGAAGTTAGACTACACTAGGCAAGCCATGGTCAAGTATCAACAGAGTGAAAGCACAGTGACAAATAGATGTAGTGTAATTAGGATCAGGTAGGAAGATACTATGAAGCCAAACAGATCATACACTCACGTTGTGAAGACAAAAGATAGAACAGACATGCAATGACTTCACAATGAGTGATCAGTAAGTAAAAGGAAGTGAAGATGAAACCAGTGACACGTTGAAGACAATGATGTGTTGGACCAGTTCCAGTTGCTGTGACAACTGTACGTCTGGTTGGAGCGGCTAGGTATTTAAACCTTAGGACACACAGTCCCGGACACCCAGTCCTGAACACGCAGCTCAGGACACCAAGTCCTCACCGTATTCTCCTTGAGCTAAGGTCACATAGTCCTTGCCCAATCACTCTGGTAAGTCTTCAAGGTAGATTCCCAAACCTTCACAGACTTCGTTCACTGGCAATACACAATGTCTCTTGGATGCTCTGAACGCGACGCCTAACTGTCTGGGGATGCACAGTCCTCAAGTGTAATAAGTCTTCAGATCACACAGACAAGAAGACTTAAGTGATGCCCAATGTTCTCTGGCTCTGGGTGGTTAGGGCTTTATCCTCGCAAGGAATTCTCTCTCTCTCTCAAAGGCTTCGAGGTGGGTTGCTCTCAAACGACAAAAGCCGTACTCTCAATCTGAGCAGCCAACCGTTTATGGTTGTAGGGGGTGGGCTATTTATAGCCACTTGGCAACCCGACCTGATTTGTCCGAAATGACCCTGGGTCACTAAGGAACTGACACGTGTCTCAACGGTCAGATTTCAAACTCTCATGGCAACTTTACTTGGGCTACAAGCAAAGCTGACTTGTCCGGCTCTGGACAAGATTCGCTCTCATTGTCTTCACTCGAAGACATATGTTTTTGGTTTAGGCATCACTTCAGTCATTCTGACTGGTTCTCCTGGACCCCACTTAATAGTACGGTGGTTCCTATGACTCAACACAAAAGAAAAAGAACTACGAAAGATCTAAGTCTTCGAGCTCCATAGGCTTCATAACGTGTCTTCTTTTGTCATAGTCTTCAATGTGAATATCTTCATATACCACCTTTGACTTCAATGTCTTCATACATTTTTAGGGGTCATCTCTGGTAGTAAAACCGAATCAATGAGGGACTTCTACCTGTGTTATCCTGCAATTCTCACAAACACATTAGTCCCTCAACTAGGTTTGTCGTCAATACTCCAAAACCAACTAGGGGTGGCACTAGATGCACTTACATGGGCGATAGCTAACTCTGAAGTAATGGCGCCATGGAAGGCGACACTGAGGCCAATGGGTAGTTGCAGATCTTCGAAGCTGATGTTTGGCGTGTCAAACCATTCATCAATGAAGTTGTTGATGATTGTTACATCAAAGAGAGGCAGATCATTGAAGATTTCTGCTTCTTCTTTGCTCTTGATGAGTTGCTCAAGAGCGTCATCTGCAAGATCTTCATCACTTGACAGATCAATGGCATCATTGCGCAGAATGGCAGCAGCTGTTAGCTCTTGGCCGGTGTGTGGCAGAGGCATCTTGACCTTCTGGGGCTTGGAGATGCGTGATAAATCTTCAGACTGCACACTGTCTTCAGGAGGTGCAGTTGCCAGTGGCTTCGCTCATGAGATTTTTGGTGAAGGGGCAGGCTTTGAAGCTTTAGGCTTCTTCAACTTCTTTGGCTTCGGCGCTGCAGGCGCTTCATCTGATTCAGCGTCAGCTGCAGGCTCATTCACTGCAGTCCCTTGAACCAAGATATGGGTGATGAGGCCTTCAAGGTTGTAGAGAGGACCGACGACATTGGGTTCTGCATCTCGTGAGCCATCAGCCCTTGGAGCTGAGGGACCAGGGTTGAAGTCTAGTCCCAATGTCTTCTTGTTTTGCTTCGCTGAGTTCTGGGCAAACTGGAAGTTGCGCTTGAACAGAATGTCGTCACGACACCATAGTAGTGACGATGGGTGTGCATCAACAGGCTGTGGCCCACGGACCATGCAGGGATAGAAGCCTTGTTCAATGGCTTCATCTCTGGACCTGGGTTGAAGATTCTTGTATAGGATGTCTCCCCACGGTCTCTTGATGGCATTTTCTCAGCATATTCCTGGGTTACAAATCGGTATTTGAACCATTGTTCTGCCCAATATCTTCGAATCCATTGGATTCGGGTCTTGCGCTGATTGTAATCCTCTTCAGGATCTGTCTTGTACAGTTCTGAGAGGTCATCTGGCAGATCTCTAGATGTTTCTCCACGACGCTTTCTGCCACCCTTCCTTGCTGATTTCTCTGAAGCCATGAACTTTAAACTGAAAGGCTTCAACACGTTCAAAGGCTTCAAAGATTTTCGCTTGCTGGACAAACAGGAACTTGCTTCGGGAGAATTTATATGATACTGTAAGAATTCTGCAAATGAATGCAGACTATGAGAACCAAGGGATTCTCCCACGGACATGTACCTGTGACAGCATTAAGGTGCGAGGGAAGGGGAAGAGGTCATATGCATTCTCAGAAGATTTTGAATATAAATCAGTTTAGAAGACATTGACCTCATCGTGCGAAGACATTCACTCATAGATAAGGAGTTGGTTCCAGATTTGTACGAATCTAGAGATCAGTACAAGTGAGGAATCTAACTACTTTGTGAAGCATAAGTGAATATACTATGCATGTTATGAGATGCAGTATGAGAGAGATCTAACTTGTGTGAATAGAAACTGCTTGTGGTAGAAAGTGACAGAGCCATAGGATCAACGGTGCCGTAAAAAGGAAGTTTTATTTACCACACTAAAAACTGCTAGACGAAGTGGAAGATGAGGCCGAGCAGTTCGATCTTCCGTGCCCTAACTTGGCGATGGAGGACACGTACGGCGACGGCGGAGAGGACGATGTCCGCGGTCGGCGTGAAGACGGCGTCGGAGAGGTTGCGGCAGCGAAGCGCTTCGTCGCCGGCGTCATCGAGGGCTAGCGGTGGCGCTAGGGTTCGTGCGAGAGTGGAAGAAGAGATAATGAACGTCGTGAAGTGTGTATTTATAGGTACAGGGGCGGCACTGCGTTATTACGCAGGTGCCCCTGGCGATTCGCATCTGAGGAACACGTGGCCATTATGCAGAATTTTGGGGTTTGTTCCACGTCTCACGCACACCTGGATTGTCGGGTGGTCGTTCCTACTTCTCCGGGTTTCATGTGAAGGAATGAGCATTGAAAGTGGACTTAAGGTTTGTCTTTGTATCTTCTGCTGACAAGGACGCAGAGAAGACATTCCACAGTTTCAATAGAATGCATATGATTTGGAGAGATAGAGTTTGAGATAGATAGCATAGAGAGGTTAGGGTCCGATCACATTCACTTAGTTCAAAAGATTCAACAAGAAGACATAGCTATAAATGAATGTTGTAGAGGACAGAACACTAGTATATATATATAATCAACATAGTGAAGATAATCATGAAGACATGTTGAGATTGAAGCCAAACCAAATGTGAAGACATAGCAAGGTAACGCCATGAGTGAAACACTTCAAAATAGAACATTTGGTGGTGGCGTTACCCACCGTATAGGAAGTATTAGACCCAGACACGGTGCACAATTATCGTGGCGCTCCGAAGTCAAATTCCACATTAATGTATTCACACTTAGAATGTATGTCTTCAGTGATTGAAGATATACATTACTTCGTGTGTTGCACATCTAAGTCATCAATATGCATAAGGGTTAGGATGTGTGCCTGATCACAGGACATTTGAGGATTCCAGGATATTTAGCTCACACCGTAACTTGCAAAATCTTTTCTCATCCAAGGGCTTGGTGAAGATATCTGCCAATTGCTCTTCAGTGTTGACGTGTATGATATCAATATCTTCCTTCACAACATGATCTCTGAGAAAGTGATGACGAATTTCAATGTGCTTTGTCTTCGAGTGCTGAACTGGGTTGTTGGCAATCTTGATGGCGCTTTCGTTGTCGCAGTAGAGTGGCACTTGCTTCAGATGAATGCCATAGTCTTTGAGCGTTTGCTTCATCCACAGAAGCTGAGCGCAGCAAGATCCAGCAGCAATGTATTCAGATTCAGCAGTGGAGAGAGATACACAGTTCTGCTTCTTTGAAGACCAACATACAAGTGATCGTCCCAGAAAGTGACATGTGCCTGATGTAGACTTGCGATCAACTTTGTCACCAGCATAATTAGCATCTGAGAATCCAACCAGATCAAACTCTGAGCCCTTTGGATACCATAATCCTAGAGTTGGGGTGTGAGCCAAATATCGAAGAATTCGCTTCACAGCTAAGTGATGCGACTCCTTTGGTGCCGCTTGAAATCGAGCACACATGCAAACACTAAGCATAATATCTATCCTAGATGCACATAGATAAAGTAAAGAACCAATCATGGAGCGGTATACCTTTCGATCAAAATCTTTACCATTGTCGTCAGGACCCAGATGATGCTTGGCTGGCATTGGCGTCGTGAAGCCTTTGCAGTCTTGCATACCGTACTTCTTCAGGCAATCTTTGAGATACTTCTCTTGAGATATGAAGATGCCGTTGCGTTGCTGTCGTATTTGAAGACCGAGAAAGAACTTCAGCTCTCCCATCATAGACATTTGATATTGCTCTTGCATCATATATCCAAACTCTTCACTGTACTTCTGATTGGTGCAGCCGAAGATAATGTCATCCACATATATTTGGCACACAAACAGTTCACCATCATATGTCTTCGTGAAGAGAGTGGAGTCGAGAGAACCAGTTATGAAGCCTTTGCTCTTCAGGAAGTATTTGAGTGTGTCATACCAGGCCCGGGGGGCTTGTTTGAGGCCATACAGTGCCTTGTTGAGCTTGTATACCATGTCAGGATGTTTTGGATTTTCAAAGCCAGGAGGTTGTGCAACATACACTTCTTCTTCAATCTTGCCATTGAGGAAGGCGCTCTTCACATCAATTTGATAAAGAAGTATGTTGTGATGATTTGCATAGGCCAGCAGTATGCGTATGGCTTCAAGTCTAGCCACAGGAGCAAATGTTTCATCGAAGTCAATGCCTTCCACTTGAGTATATCCTTGAGCAACGAGACAAGTTTTGTTTCTGACAACTTGACCATGCTCATCTTGCTTGTTGCGGTATATCCATTTGGTGCCTATTACGTTGTGCTTCCGAGGATCGAGATGCTTGACCAGTTCCCATACATTATTCAGCTCAAACTGTTGAAGCTCGTCTTGCATAGCTTGAATCCATTCAGGTTCCATGAAGGCTTCTTCAATTTTCTTGGGTTCTGTTATTGAGACGAATGCGAAGTGCCCACAGAAATTTGCTAGCTGAGTTGCCCTTGAACGAGTGAGTGTACCGGGTGCATTGTTGCTATCAATTATTCTTTCAATCTGCACTTCATTGGCAACGCGAGGATGTACAGGGCAAAGATTTTGCTCTTGCTGATCATTGTCGTTGTTAGAAGGAATGTCTTCAGGCTGAGCATTGTCTTCATGTTGATCAGGTGCTGAGATGATAAGTTCTTCTTCAGGATGAGCTTCAGAAGGTATAATTTCTCCAGTTCCCATTAGCTTGATTGATTCACTAGATGGAACTTCATCTAGCACATTTGGCAGTTGCTCTCTTTGTGAACCGTTGGTCTCATCGAACCGCACATCCACTGTTTCAACCACTTTGTAATGAAAGAGATTGAAGACTCTGTAGGAGTGCGAATCCTTTCCATATCCAAGCATAAAACCCTCATGTGCTTTTGGTGCAAACTTTGAGGTGTGATGTGGGTCCTTGATCCAGCACCTGGCGCCAAATACTCTGAAGTAACTGACATTTGGCTTCTTGCCAGTAAGGAGCTCATAAGATGTCTTGTTCAGAAGCTTGTGAAGATAAACACGATTGATTGTATGGCATGCAGTATCAATGGCTTCAGGCCAGAATTTTCTTGGAGTCTTGTATTCATCTAGCATCGTTCTGGCCATCTCAATGAGTGTTCTGTTCTTGCGTTCGACGACCCCATTCTGCTGTGGTGTGTACGGGGCTGAGAATTCATGTGTGATGCCCAAGGTATCAAGATATGTATCAAGGCCAGTGTTCTTGAATTCAGTGCCATTGTCACTTCTGATATGCTTTATCTTGGCGCCATAGTTGTTCATTGCTCGATTGGCGAAGCGTCTGAAGATATCCTGCACTTCAGTCTTGTAAAGGATTATGTGCACCCAAGTATATCTAGAATAATCATCAACAATGACAAAGCCATAGAGACAAGCAGTAGTAGTAAGAGTTGAGTAATGAGTGGGACCAAAAAGATCCATGTGAAGCAGTTCGAAGGGGCGAGTAGTGGTCATGATTGTCTTCGAGGGATGTTTGGCCCTCATCATCTTTCCTGCCTCACAGGCACCGCATAAGTGATCTTTCTTGAACTTGACGCCCTTGATGCCTATGACATGCTTCTTCTTTGCCAGGGTGTGGAGGTTCCTCATGCCAGCATGCCCAAGCCTCCGATGCCAGAGCCAGCATTCTAAAGCTTTTGCTAGAAGACATACGGCAAGTTGTGGTCCTGCTGAGAAATCTACCACGTACAAATCATCTTTTCGATACCCTTCAAATACTAGAGACTTGTCAGATTCCATTAGAACAAGGCAACGATATTTTCCAAATATTACGATCATGTTTAAATCGCAAAGAATTGAGACGGACATTAAGTTGAAGCCAAGGGATTCAACAAGCATGACTTTATCCATGTGTTGATCCCTTGAGATTGCAACTCTACCTAGACCCAATACCTTTACTTTTACCAGTGTCAGCAAATGTGATGTGGCTCTTGTCGGATGGACGTAAGGTTGAGTCCATAAGAAGGCTTCTTTTGCCAGTCATGTGATTTGTACACCCACTATCAATAATCCATTCTGAAGACGCTGGTGTCGTACCCTACAGTGCAGTTAGGGGGATAAGCTTCACGAAGAGCATTGTGAAGCAAAAACATTTGACGAACCAGTGGGTTATGAAAGCTTAGATCCAGATTAGGACTAATAGGGAGAGTAGCAAGTGATTTACAGGAACGAAGTACATAGTAAGACCATTCGGGCATTTGATCTTGCGCCCTACAAGATGTTTAAGGTCCCCAGCAATAGCGTCAGACTTTTGGTTTTCTGCTGGAGACCTTTCCCTGCAAAAGAGAGTTAAGCTTTCTTAGCCACCCACATCTTCAAGGGTGGCTTAGAAGCAATAAGTCTAAGTGCAGCATCTGAGAACTTTGGCTTTGGAGCCCTAGCAAACAGTCTTGCAGGCGGACAATAGTACTCATAAGAATAAGCAGAATAGTTCTTGGTCTTATGAACATGGCGGTTTGATGAACCGCTCTCATATTCATATGCCTGAGTATGGTTTCCCTGCCAAAACATTTGCGTTAGTGCGATTCAGGTGAGTCCTCTGTCTTTATGAAGCCTTTGGACCGTATGAAGCCTTTGGTTTGAGGTTTGTCTTCTTCACGTGAGGTCTCATGATGACATTCACAGGAAGATTCTCCAGACACCTTTTCGGAACCCAGATCTTCTTCATAGGCGGTCCATTCCTGCAGTTAGTACCAATGTACCTGGCAAACACTTCACCATTCTGATTCTTAAACACTTTATAGTTTGCATCAAGGGATTCATCAATGATAATGGGGTTAGCACAAGTGAAGCCAGATAGATTGGATGGATCTGCTAAAGGTTCCTTTACAGCAACCCACGTGGTTTTGGGGTACTGCTCAGGTTTCCAGTAAGAGTCATCAGCATTCAGTTTCCTTACGAACCCAACACCCTCTTTCCTCGGGTTTCGGTTCAGAATATGCTTTTTGAGGACATCACATAGTGTCTGATGCCCTTTAAGACTTTTGTACATCCCTGTTTCAAGCAATGTCTTCAACCTAGCATTCTCATCAGCAATAGCAGTGGTATCCTCAGCAGAGGGGTTAGTTACCACATCATTAGTTGAGGATATTGCAACAGTAGTAGCAGTAGAACATTCAGCAACAGAAGTAGCATTATCACGCTCAATGCATTTAAGACATGGTGGTTCAAATCCTTCCTGAGCGGAACTGATCTGTTTGGCGCGAAGTGACTCATTTTCCTTTTGAAGATCTTCATGAGCCGCTCTTAATTTCTCAAGATCTTGCTTCCTTTGAAGATAATCATAGGAAAGCTTTTCATGAGTTGTTGAGAGAGTTTCATGACGACTTTCAAGTTCCTCATACTTAACGTGAAGATTTTTTATGTCTTCAATTAAGGATTCAGATCGAGTCATTTCAGCACCTAACAGATCATCGCTTCTGTCTAATAGTTTTTGAATATGTTCCATAGCATTCTGTTGTTCAGTTGCAATTTTAGCAAGTGTTTTGTAGCTGGGTTTTGAACCACAATCAGAGTCATCGTCACTAGATGTTTGATAGTGAGTAGTGCGTGTGTTTACCTTGGCACCGCGTGCCATGAAGCAGTAGGTAGAAGCGGAGTAGTCCTTGTCATTTGCATCGGTGTCGGTGATGAAGTCATTGTCTTCATTGTTGAAGATGGACTTGGCAACGTATACTATAGCCAGACTCGCGACGCCTGAATCGGACTCCTCCTCAGACTCCACCTCCGCCTCCGCAGAAGCGGACTCCTCCTCAGACTCCACCTCCGCCTCCTCAGAAGCGGACTCCTCCTCTGAATCCATTTCCTTGCCAACAAACGCACGTGCCTTGCCAGATGAGCTCTTCTTGTGTGATGAATACTTTGAGGAAGACTTGGAAGAAGACTTTGAGTATTTCTTCTTCTTCTTTTCGTCAAAGTCATATTCCTTGCTCTTCTTCTTCTTTTTGTTCTCATTGTCCCACTGTGGACACTCAGAGATGAAGTGGCCAGGTTTCTTGCACTTGTGACATGTTTTCTTCTTGTAGTTGTGAGCAGAAACTTCATCATTCCTTGAGCTTGATCGGGAAGACTTTCTGAAACCTTTCTTCTTGGTGAATTTTTGGAACTTCTTCACAAGCATAGCAAGTTCCCTTCCAATGTCTTCAGGATCATCCGAACTGCTATCAGATTCTTCTTCAGATGAGGAGACAGCTTTTGCCTTCAAGGCACGAGTTCCCCCATAGTTTGGACCGTAGATATCTCTTTTCTCAGAAAGCTGAAACTCATGTGTGTTGAGCCTCTCAAGTATGTCAGACGGATTGAGTGTCTTGAAATCAGGACGTTCTTGAATCATCAGGGCTAGGGTGTTAAACGAACTATCAAGTGATCTCAGTAGTGTCTTGACGACTTCATGTTTGGTGATCTCAGTAGCGCCGAGGTCTTGAAGCTCATTTGTGATGTCAGTGAGTCGGTCAAATGTGAGCTGGACATTCTCATTGTCATTTCGCTTGAAGCGATTGAAGAGGTTGCGAAGGACACTGATTCTCTGATCTCTCTGGGTTGAGACGCCTTCATTGACCTTGGAGAGCCAGTCCCAGACCAGCTTAGATGTTTTCAAAGCACTCACACGGCCATACTGTCCTTTGGTCAGATGACCACAGATGATATTCTTGGTAGTAGAGTCCAGTTGAACGAACTTCTTGACATCAGCAGCAGTGACACTTTCTCCAACCTTGGGAACGCCGTTCTTGACGACATACCATAGGTCGACGTCAATGGTTTCAAGATGCATGCGCATCTTATTCTTCCAGTAGGGATATTCAGTTCCATCGAAGACGGGGCACGCAGCGGAGACTTTAATTATCCCTGCAGTCGACATAGCTAAAACTCCAGGTGATTAAACCGAATCACACAGAACAAGGGAGCACCTTGCTCTGATACCAATTAAAAGTGTGTTATATCGACTAGAGAGGGGGGGTGAATAGGCGATTTTTATGAAAGTCTTCAAAACGTGGAAGTTATGAAGACAAACGATAGAAATAAACCTATTACCCTGCAGCGGAAGGTAGACTACACTAGGCAAGCCATAGTCAAGTATTCAATAGAGTGAAAGCACAATGACTAATAGCAGCAATGTAGTAAGGATCAGGTAGGAAGATATTGTGAAGCCACACAGAACACGCAGTCACTCAGTGAAGACAAAAGATAGTGCGAACATACAATGACTTCACAAGGAGTAACAGTAAGTAAAGGGAAGGGAAGATGAAACCAGTGACTCGCTGAAGACAATGATTTGTTGGACCAGTTCCAGTTGCTGTGACAACTGTACGTCTGGTTAGGGCGGCTAGGTATTTAAACCTTAGGACACACAGTCCCGGACACCCAGTCCTGAACACGCAGCTCAGGACACCCAGTCCTCACCGTATTCCCCTTGAGCTAAGGTCACACAGACCTCGCCCAATCACTCTGGTAAGTCTTCAAGGTAGACTCCCAAACCTTCACAGACTTCGTTCACCGGCAATCCACAATGTCTCTTGGATGCTCAGAACGCGACGCCTAATCGGCTGGAGGTTGCACAGTCCTCAAGTGTAATAAGTCTTCAGATCACACAGACAAGAAGACTTAAGTGATGCCTAATTTTTTTGGCTCTGGGTGGTTAGGGCTTTATCCTCGCAAGGAATTCTCTCTCAAAGGCTTCGAGGTGGGTTGCTCTCAAACGACAAAAGCCGTACTCTGAATCTGAGCAGCCAACCGTTTATGGTTGTAGGGGGTGGGCTATTTATAGCCACAAGGCAACCCGACCTGATTTGTCTGAAATGACCCTGGGTTACTAAGGAACTGACACGTGTTCCAACGGTCAGATTTCAAACTCACACGGCAACTTTACTTGGGCTTCAAGCAAAGCTGACTTGCCCGACTCTGGACAAGATTCGCTCTCAAAGTCTTCACTCGAAGACATAGGTTTTGTTTAAGCATCACTTCAGTCATTCTGACTGGTTCTCTTGGACCCCACTTAACAGTACGGTGGTTCCTATGACTCAACACAGAAGAAAGAGAACTACGAAAGATCTAAGTCTTCGAGCTCCATAGGCTTCATGTGGTGTCTTCTCTTGTCATAGTCTTCAATGTGAATATCTTCATATACCACCTTTGAATTCAATGTCTTCATACATTTTTAGGGGTCATCTCTGGTAGGAAAACCGAATCAATGAGGGACTTCTACCTGTGTTATCCTGCAATTCTCACAAACACACTAGTCCCTCAACTAGGTTTGTCGTCAATACTCCAAAACCAACTAGGGGTGGCACTAGATGCACTTACACTATGAGCTTCACTATTTGATGCTCTACCTTCAAAAGTAACTAGGCAACTAACGAAAGAATTAGTTTTGGTTTTAAATTCTTTAAAAATAGCCTCATAATTGCCTCCACTTCCTGACATAATGTTATCAACCACATACTTGCAATCACATGCAATAACAATCTTAGACAGAGAGAGATCATGTGCTAAGGCCGGTGCTTCACGGCAAGCAAGCATCTTCAAAGTTGCTGGGTCGGTGGTACCATGGAGAACAAGAGATGAGGACCCAAGTGACTACGATCTCGGTTTCTGCATATAGCAGCTGAAGCTCCAACATTGCCATAATGTGACAAACCCCCATCCACATGAATTTTGCAAAACCCTTCGGCCAGAGGCTTTCAGGAGGGATGTGCAATTGTGTCTCGGGTAGCAGGCCTGGGTGTCAAGGTTGTCAGCATTGTTTTGATAGACTTGAGTTCATTGATGAACCGCTCAACGAATGAATGAATAGCCATGGGGCTCTGGAATATACAATCATGAATAGCTTTCATTCGGGTAGTCCATACTGCCCACAAAGTCTCGGCCAATTTGACAAATTGAGCATGTGATAATCAGTCCCGGAGATCAAATAGCCACCTCTTTGCATTTGGATTGTTCGCCTCAATCAGTTTTTCGGAGAGTTCCTCATCCACCAAAGCCCAAACACATCTAGCTGATGTACACTCCACGAGCGTTTTCATGAATCCACCACACCGTATAATTGGCAATTGTCAATATTACTCATGTGGCGGTGTTGACAGACGTCCTCAATGGGAAGCGAGTGTCACAAGGTGCCAAAGGAATACTCAAATATTAGCTGGTATTTGAGTGTCATTTTTTTTTAGAGGTACCTGAGTGTCAGTTTGTTTTTGAGCCTACCTTTTTTTAGAACTTTTGAGCCGTACCTTTTTTTAGGATCTTTTGAGCCGTACCTGAGTGTCAGTTTTTTTTTTGAGAAAACCTGAGTGTTAGTTGATGGAGATTTTTTTAACGCTCTAGTTAGTGGGCCGGCCCACGTGATAGACCGGGGGAACGCGTCGTCGCATGGGCCAGCGTTTCTCGCACCAAACCGGCCGATCATCGCGCAGTTTCCGCAAGAGCCCCGACTCCGCGCGGCGCGGGCGAGACGGCTGGGTGGAGCGTATTCGGCCCGGAGGACCGAGGGGGAGGTGCGCGCCGCCGGCGGTGGGCGGGAGTTGGAGGCCGGCAGAGCCCTGCCGGGGCATGCACGGCCGCAGAAGCCTGGTTTCCGTCCGACAAGACAGGCCAGGCCAGCACGAGACGCCAAGCCAGTGCCGGTCTACCGACCGCCGATCACTCTCTCCTCTGCCGTGACCTCTGCACCCTGTCGTGTTTCCGATCACGCCGGACCGCAAGCTTCGCAGTCCCCCGCAAAGTGTCAAACCGTGATGTATCGCGGCTGTGCTGCACACACAAGGGGTTCAACTGCTGCCAGAGGGAAAGCAACTCTCAGGTGCACATCCCACTGCAACGCAGGTGAATATCGACCCTTGTCAAGTTCTTCTTGTTGACAAGAATGATTATAGTTCATGCCTCTGCCCTCTTCTGTATCCCATCAGTCTAGGCCGTCACTAACAATCGCACTCCCTTTTCATTTCCTGGGCACTAATTTAACATCACGCTTGAAAAATGTTTTGTCTTTCTTCTCAAACTCGCATCGAGATGTCTACCCTGAAGTCCTGTCCAGCATTACAACCGGACCTTCCATATCCGTTCCAAACGTCCGGGCGGGCTGCCCATGAAATAAATGCAACCAACTAGATGCTCCATATGGGGTCCAAACATCTGGACTGTTAGCAACTTATATATCCAGCCCATATGTGGGGTGAATATGGGGATGCCCGGACGCGCTCGCCACGTCAGATCCGGCCCTCTCTGGTCCACCAGACCCCATATAAATTGGACCCTATCTGCACTCCGGACGAAAGCCTAGCCGCATCACTCCTCTACACTCTCATAGTACCAAGCTCCTCTCCAACGGGCAACGGCTTTCTCCTTCATGGTGACCATTGGATCCGACTTCGAGATGTCCGGATTCGAGGACTGGGATCTCATCCCTTGCAGTCCCGAGAAACAAATGGTTGCTCGCGTTACTCCCTGACGTTCCCAGGAAGAGTGCGCCCTCCCCCCGGTCTTCAGCGAGCCGACGAGAACCGATTGCCCAAATGACTCTTGGTTAAGGGGCCGGTTGATCACGACAGGTACCTGTGGCCTCGCTGGATGCAATGACCAACTGTTCAGGTGGCACCTCATCCCCGCGGCGTCTCACACCAAAACGGAGGGCATATGCGCCTCCATGGGTCGCCGCCAATCCGAAAAGGAGGTGCGGAGTACCCGCCGAGCGAGGCTGTAGGTGCGGCTTCAAGCGAAGGCGGCTTCGGGAACCCTCCTGGCGGAGGTGGCAGCGGCCCGCGACGCGAAAGCGGTTTCCGCAGCCCACGAGGCGGCGGAGGAGGATGCCCTCCGTGCACGCATAACCGAGAAGCGGTGAAGGAGGGCAGTGAAAGTGATGGCAAAAAAGCAAAGCAGGGCAGTTTTTGCCATGGCCGGACTGCCCCCCAAGGAGGATTCCAATCTTTCCAATTTCCTATGAAAATCCATTGAACCAAATAGACCTTAAATGGTGAAAATCTTGCAATGGATTTTGCGAGTGGTTTTTGGGTTGATGTTGTAGAGAAAACTTCTATAGGATTCAGTCCTAGGGATCAAACAACCAACATCTTGCAAGATTGCTACAAAAATCCTTTGTATCATAGAGATCCTAAGTGGTGAAAAGCTTGCCTCATAGAGAAAATGAATGGATCTTTCCGAAAAGTTTGAGTGGATACTAAAATTCATATGGAATGTAGTAGAAAGGAATCCCTAGAACAAATTCTATAGGTTTCAATCCTACTAATCAAACAACCAACATAGAAAAAATTATAAGGATTTTAGTTCTTCCAAATTCCTAAGCAAATCCTTCAAATATTACATGATTTTGGTTTGTTTGAAATCATCAAAAGAAAAACAAACAATTTTTTGAAAGGGGTTTGAGTGGATGCAAGAATACATATGGAATGTAGGACAAAGGAAAGCTTAGAAAAGTACCTAAGGATTCTAGTATTTCGAGAAAAAATCCATAGGATTCAATCGTACAAAGCAAACAAAAAACATAGAAAAGTTTCTTAGGATTTTAGTGATAAAAAATTCCTAAGAAAATTCCTAAAAAATTCCTAAGTTCAAATTCTACACGATTTTGGTTTGCTTGAAATTGTCACAAGAAAAACAAAGGATGTTTTCAAAGAGGTTTGCATGGATGCGAAAATACCTATGAATTTAGCACAAAGGAAGGCTTAGGCTCTTTTTATAGTATTCAATCCTAAGAATCAACCGACCAACACAGGAAACATTCCTAAGGATTCTAACCTTTCAGAAAAATATATATGATCCAACCCTACGAATCAAACAACCAACATAGAAACGTTTCTAAGGATGTTATTTTATCCAAATTTGCTAAGGAAACACTTCAAATTCTCATTATTTTGGTTTGTTTGAAACTATCACAAGAAAACAAAGGATTTTTTGGAAGGGATTTGAGTGTTTGCAAAAATATCTAAGGAATGTCGTACAAAGGAAAGCTTAGATCTTTTTTCTATATAATTAAATCCCACGAATAGAAACGACCAACAAAGAAAACATTCTTAGGGATTCTAATCTTTCAAAAAAAAATATAGGTTTCAATCCTATGAATCAGACAGCCAACAGAGGTACAAATCAAACAACCAACATAGAAAAGTTTCTAAGGATTTTAATTAACCAAAATTCCTAAAAAGATCCTTAAAATTGTACATAATTTTGGTTTGTTTGAAATCATCAAAAGAACACAAAGGAGGTTTTCAAAGGAGTACGAGTGGATGCAAAAAAACAACAACATATGGAATGTAGTACAAAGGAATGCTTTGAATTTTTTGTCTATATAAGTCAATCCGATGAATCCAACAACCAAGATAGGAAACATTCCTAAGGATTCTAATCTTTTAAAGAAGTTCTATAGGGATTCAATCCTACAAATCAAACGACCAACATAGGAAAATTTCCTAAGCGCTTGTTCGGTTAGGCAGGGTTTGAAGTGGTTTGAAAGGGACCGGAGGGGATTAAATCCTTTGCAAGTCAAAATCCCCCTCAAACCTCTCCAATCCCCTTCAATCCCTTTGGCAAGGGGATTAAACGAACAGGGCCTAAGGATTCCGATCTTTTAAAATACCTATGAAAATCCTTTGAATCAAAGAGGACCTAAGCCGTGAAAAGCATCAAGCACAAAACCAGTGTAGAACTAACCAGCACTATACCGATCAGCATTGAAAGCTACCATCAAGATAATTCTAGTCGCAACATTTATCACCAAATTCAGCCAGATGAACGCAAGAGGATGTTAAAACAGAACATAAACTAGATGTCATATGATTGTCATCTCTCATATAATATGTACACAACTTACACCAGAAGTCTTTATACCTCCTGGACTTTATTCCTTTACGGTTTTTTTGACTATATTTAAGCAAACGACTAAAGAGACATTGTCAATCTTTTGTTTGTTTCTTTGACAGCCAACTAAAGAGAAATTGTCACCACCATTTTTCTTTCTGGAAACCTATGTTATCAATCAATCTTTCTTCGGGGTGCTTCTGAAGAAAGGATTCAATACCACAAATCTGCAAACCAATGCTTCATCTGTGAAAGGATCCAAAAATCCTACCCCTCCCCCCTTCTAAAGGTTAGCCTTGGGATCCGGATCTGGAGCAGCAGCTAAGACCGACGTCTGACGAGGATCCATGTTCTTGTCATCTTCAATGGGATAGATCACTATCTTCCTCACCATACGGCAAAACTCCCTGCAGGTGCCAAAGAATGTATGTATGTCAGCTATATATACTCATTATGATCATGTCAGATGAACAGTTAACTATCAATGCTTGATGGAGAACATGTGCAGACTTACATCCAGGGATCATCTCCGACTTTCATGGTGTCACCTTCGTTGTCGGTGAATGCCACTTTAAAGTTCTGTTTGATGTCCTTTATCTCGAACATCTGTTCCAGTTCACTGGTCAGCCCCTCATACCCATCCAGACTTGCTAGATCCACAGCTCTACCCACAGCATTTCCATGCATTTGAACCTAGCACAAACCAAATAGCAACACGAGGTTAGACAACAGTTAAACAAGCCAAGGAGAGGAGGAAGAAAGAGATACACAGAAGTTGTACCTTCACACGGTTCCTTCCAACATTACTCTGTTGGCTTTGGATTTCTCGGGGGCTCTCATTCGCAACTTTTGTTACTTTTGAAAATGCTGACAGCTGACCAGAGCCTTCAACAGAACCAGCAACTCTGGCTGAAGTTTCTCCGGCTCCGGCACTTGCGTTGCCAGCAGTAGGAGCAGCAGCATTGTTGGTGTTCTCCATCAAATTCACACCAAACAGACGAACCACACCGGGTTCCTTGGCCTTTTCAGCTACTTTGGGCAGATATGGTGCAACCTGTTCAGGCAGAGGCAGAGTAGGGTTGCAGGACAGCTTGGAAGTAGGTTCCTCAGCCCGGTAACCACCACAAAGTGCAGTAGCCCAAGGAGGAGGAGTTCTTCCTTCACTGCTGGCAACCCGATTCAGCTTCTGAGTAATCTCTGACAGGGTAGGAGAGACCCCCTGGCTTGAAGGGTTGAAATCCTTGGGCCAACCATCACCAAGCCCCAATGGAGTTTGACAAACCGAACTGCTGCTCATGGCACCATACCCTGCGGGTTCACTGCTTGGCCAAAGAATTTGATGATACCCAGAGATACGGTTGGGGTCACTAGAACCAACATATGTCCTCTCATGCTGCTGTGTCATTCCAGACAGCCAAAACTCCTGAGTCGGCTCTGCAGATTAAGTCAACAGGAGTAAAAACATCATGATGTCAACGTTCCATTTATTTGTCGATAATAGCACGAGCAATGAGAAATCTGCAGGTCATACCCTGTGATGGAAGATCAAAGTTTTCATTTGTCTCCCTTGGACGCTTGTTCTTCGCTGATGATTGCAGCAGTGCACTGATGGCAGGTGAGGAGGCATCAGATGAGTCAATTTCCCAAGGAGAAACCCTCTCAGGGCCGTTGCAAATTGCGACCGAGTCATCCCATTGGACCTAAATAAACCATGAATAAAATCAGAGTTTTTAAAAAGAGAAGAAAAATACAATGTAAACAAGAGAAAGTAGAATGTGTTGATCTTACCTTGAGTGACTTCCATTCAGAACCTGACCACTGTGGAGAAAGATCACCATCACCAACTATAGTCCCAAAAAACCTGCAGGTTTAAAATACATGAGACCATGTGAAACTGAGATGATGGCAGAAGATGAGCAAACAGACTGAAAACCCTTACTTCTTCACAGGGACATCTTCTGCTTCGAAGTTCATCCTGAACCTCATGCCCACAGTAAATCCAGTCTTACTAGCTTGAAGGTACTTGTTCACGCTGACAATGTACTGGCTCTGGCTTAACCTACATAAAACAAACAAGAAATTAACTTCCATTAGCAAACAGTAAGCACAGTTTTATCTAACAACTGGCGGTATAGAATAAATATTTTTTTTTTGGAATAGAAGGTCTAACCTGGGCCTGTAGTAGACCACGAAGATGGAGTTGGTCTTGCGAGCATGAGATGCACTTGCAAGAACCCCGAGATGCATGCTCTGGCTTGATATAACGGACGCCGGCATCGTGCTTTGCTTCTGCACAAGGCGCCTCACTCCGACACGCTGCTCTCCTGTCTCACTCCTGCGAAAACAAAACACAATGTCTTTGTGATGATGCATACTTCCCACGAAACATTGCGCGTAAACCTGTCCGCCACGCATGGTTAGTTTAACAGAATTATAAGCACTGGAGTTCAGTTGATGTCCAACCTTAGGTAGACAAAGGCATCGCCAGCCATCAGCTTCTTTGATGTGACGAATGTGCTCCATCCGGTCGTCAGAAGGTGCCTGCGGGGTTGACCTATACAACAACCACCAAGAATTGCATGGATCAGGCAGCAGAAGGCATACACATACAGCAACTGCAATTTATTTGGTCCTGATCTGCAGTCAGATGAATGACCACTGAACAATTCTGCAGGTAACTGTAATAAAAGGAAAACACCGAGTTTGCGTACCTCTGTAGATGTGCTTAAACCTCCACTCAGATCCATGGAGGTCCTTGGAGATGATCTCCTGAGTCGGTGTCGGCATCGCCATGTCCTGATCAAGAGCAAAGCAGAGTGGAATTTAACCTGGCAGTACGGTATGCAATAATGCAATTATGCATTGATTAACGAGGACAAGGGAATTGGGCTTACCAGCGGCGGGAGACACTCGTTGGCGTGGCGGCGGAGCACGGAGAAGCCGCCGTGGGTGCTGGTGTCGGACGGCGTCAGGATCTTGCAGAAGGTGTGCACCACCGGCCGGGGCGTCTCCGGCAGAATTGGGTCGCAGATGAGGGGCAGGTTGTCTTGCTGCAAACAGGAGAAAGTTTAAGACGCAAATCCACGCGAGGGACACACTCTCTGAATTCGAGTAGAAAGAACAGATAGAGATAAAAGAAAAGAAAAAGCGGAATTGCGACACTACGGATTCAGAAACCGGAATTCAGGACATTTCCAAACGAGATAGTGATAACAGGAAAGGAAAAAACTATCAGCGAACAAAGCTTTGGGTGGCGATGAACACTTACGTCAGATTCCGGCTGCAGGGTGATCTGCGCGTACACCTCGTCCGTCTCCGCCTCGGCCTGCGCCGCCGCGAGCAAAAACAACACGAGAGAGAGTTTAATTACGACGACGACGAGCTCACGCCAGAACCGCGAGGGAGGATCAGGCGGCGAGGAGCAAAGAGAAGGCGGCTGCGTGGCCGGCCGGCGGCGATTGTTTACCTTGAGCTCGACGTTGACGACCTTGCAGAGGATCTTGTAGGGCACCTGGAACATCTTGATTTGCTCGGCCAGCAGCGCCGAGTCCGTCGGCTCTTGCAGCTGCGCGCGCAAAAAAACAGCAAGCAGATGAGCGCGTGGCCCGGCCGCGGCGGAATTGGAAATGGATGGAACAGAGGAGAGCGGCGGAGAAGAAACAAGGAGAATTCACGAGCGAAACACCCGCACGCACCTGCTCCAGGTGGCCCTGGAGGAAGTAGAAGACCCTCTCGCCGCGCTGCGGCACCTCCACCAGCGGCCCGGCGCAGGCGCGCCACAGCTCCGCGAACAGCTCCGGGTCCCGTCCTCGCCCTGCCAGCGACACAACAAGAGACAACAGGAGAGCGGCAGCCGCATGAGCACGAGCGGGCAGCAAAGCCGGCCGCAAGAAAAACCAGGAGACTGCGCTCACCAGGCTGCGCCATGGCGACGCGGGTGGCGGTGGGTTGGTGGTGGACGGGCTCTGCTGTCCTGTCCTCCCCGGGAGGGAAGGAGGAGTGGGAGCGGGGAGAGAGGGAGGAGGGAGGGAGGAGGAGTTGGTCTGGTCTGGGAACCGGGTGGTGTTCTCCTTGTGTCAGTGTTTGTTGTTGGGCTCGCCCCATTAAAGAACGGCGCGGTGGGGGAGTGGAGAGGCGAGGCGAGGCGAGGCGAGGGGAGGAGGCGAGAGGCGAAGCGGCAGGCAGCCGAGCGAAGCACACAACGGCGGCGTTACAGGGCTTGCGCCTTTATGGCTTTAACACTCCTGCCCCCTACTCCCTCTCAAACAAAACAAACTTTTGCGTCGACGCCCCTGCGTATTTTTAAAATATTAAATGCTTCCTCTGGCCCCTGCATGCAGGCGAAAATGTTTGGGACTAACACTTTTTGCGCAGAAGCCCCTCACAATCCTTTTGGCCTCTGGGTGCACTTTGTTCCTTTTTTTTTCCAGTTTCTTATTGTTGTACTCCTTGCCTTGGTGAGGAGTCACATAGTGGTGCTGAAATGGATGATCTGGTGTGGTGCTGAGAGAATCAACATCATGTTTATGCATGCACATCTTGTTATCCTTGTGGAAATTGGCTCGGCGCCTAGTCCGTACACGTTAGCTCACATTGAAATGAAAAAGATATTGTTATAAATCGAGAGAATATCCACTAATTAAGTAAATGATCGTGTGTATCAAATGGATGATCAAAAGTGGAAAACCCGAATTACAAAAAAGTGGAAAACCCATAAAAACACCTCGATTTGTATAAACATGTTACGACATGTCGTATATGACGTGATCAGTCTGAGATGATTGCTAGAAATAAGGGTGTCGAGGAGGGGGGGGGTATGAATGCATAGATGTGATCTTCAATCCCCATGTGCTAGACTTTGATTGATAGCTTCGTCAACCTCCTTGTAAAAGGTCGACAACCTTGTTTGACAAAAGAATCGCCCACCTAATATAATTTATCTCTAAGCGTAAATTATCACCTTTTGTTCTTATAGTAGATCTTTTGTTGTCATCCTAGTTCTAGATTCGTGTATATAAAAGGTAATACAGAGAAATTATTGAGCTCTTTCATCTCACGCGTCAACTGATGTGTCTCTTAAAACATATTTCTAGAACAAACCACAAATGATCTTTCATGCCAATAAATGGTCAAGATCCCACGTGTTGAACTTTTCACGATGGCCTGATCACAACAGTGAGAGTCTTCGTCGTGGATCCTCTACACAAAATCCAACATATAGTGAAAGTACATTGATATAAAAGATACCTCTATATCTCATCATAAGTACTGGAATGGCATATTTTGATATACGATCAATTTAGGCATTAATTATAAGCGATACAAGTGGGAGATGCACCGTGATATGCACAAAACATATGAGAGGTTTGATCCCATGAGTCAGAGTTTGACCGTCGGCTCAATGGCATTGTCAAAGAGCGTCCGAACAAAACCTGACATATGAAGGAAGTTTATTGTAATACGAAAGGAGCTACTAAATATGAGATATACTAAGATTCAATGTGTTAACAAATGCCAGAGATTCTAGGTGTTATTAAGTAGTGGGTTTGGATTGATGATGAACAAATTTTTGTCCTTAGAGTGACACCGGCTTAGAGGTACCAGGTAGTGCACCTCATGGTTGTGTCATACCCTAATAGAAGATATATATATGCAAAAAATTGAGCTGTTTCACCACACACGTCAACTGATGTGACTCTTAAAATATGTTTTTAGAACAAACCACAAATGAGCATCATCCCAATAAATGGTGAAGATCCCACGTGTTGAATTATTTTATCGATAGGTTGGTCACAACTGTGAGAGTCTTCGTTATGAATCCTCCATACATATACCAACATATAGCGGAACTACATTGATATAAAAATATAGCTTTGTATCTAAACATAAATGATGAAATGCCATATTTTGATATGTGAATGATTCATGCATTGATTATAAGATATATGGGTGGGAGGTGCATTGAGATATGAACAAAAAAAATGAGATGTTTGATCCCAAAGCATCATAGTTCGACTGACGACTCTATCACAACATAAGAGCATCCAAACAAAATCCGACATATGGAGGAAGTTCAATGTAATACGTCATGAGCCACAAATATGAGTTGAGGAGTAATATTTGAGACATGAACGTATGTCAGAGGTGCCAGATAGAATTCACTAGGTGGCTTTGGATTGATGACCAACAAACCATTGTCATTTGAGTGACACTGGCTTAGAGGTACCATACAACGCACCTCATGGCAGTCGATCAAAGCAAACAACGACGGCGTTATAGGGCTTGCACCTTTATGAATTTAACACTCGAGCCCCCTACTCCCTCCCGAACAAACTTTTGCATTGACGTCTCTGCATATTTCTAAAATGGTATATTATTTCTCTAGTCTCTACACGCATACACTTTCCGAAAAAAATGCTTGGGACGTACACTTTTTGCGCAGAAGCCGCAATCTACTCTCAAAACGATAAATCCTTTCTCCATTCTCTAGGTGCACTTTGTTTGTATTTATCTTTATTTATTAGTTTCTTATTCCTTCCCTTGGTGACGAGTCACATAGTTGTGCTAAAATGGATGATCTGATGCAGAGAGAATCAACATCATCTTTGTGTGTGCACATCTTATTATCCTTGTGGAAATTGGCTCGGTGTCCAATCCATACACATTCGCTTACATTGAAATCAAAAAGATTTTGTTATAAACCGAGAGAATATCCATTAGTGAGGTAATTGACCGTGTGTATCGAATGGATGTTATGAAGTGGAGAACCCATAAAACACCTCTTTTTGTATGAACACGTTGTGAAATGATGACGTATTTGATGTGATCAATCTGACATGCCTTGCTAGAGAAAGAGGTGTCCACGGGCACATATAAGCGATCTTTAATCCCCATGCGCTAGACTTTGATAGATGACTTGATCACACCAATAAGATTCACCTAAACGAATCAAGCACGTCCGAACGAAACCCTACACATGGTTGAAGTTCATTAATACGTTAAGGGCCATTATACGTGAGATCGAGGATCAAGACTTTGATGCATCGATGAATTTCTTGATCACCTATGAAAAGATCAGCAACCTTGGTTGACAAAAGAGTCGCCCACCTAATATAATTTATTCCTAAATGTAAATCACCACCTTTTGTTCCTATCAAAGATCCTTACAACATCCTAGTTCTAGATTCATGCAAAAGGTGATACTAATAAATACAGAGTTCTTTCATCTCACGTGTCAACTAATGTGACTCTTAAATCATATTTTAGAACAAATAAAAATGATCTTTCATGCCAATAAACGACCAAGATCCCACATGTTGAACTTCTTACTGATTGCTTGGCCACGACCGTGAGAGTCTTCAATGTGAAACTTCTAGAAAAAATCCAACATACAATGGAAGTACATAGATATAAAAGATACTTATGTTATCTAAACTGAAGTAACAAAATGACATATTTTGATATGTGATTGATCCGGCCATTGCTTATAAGATATATGGGTGGTAGAGGGTGCATTGTGATATGCAATAAACATATATGAGATATTTGTTCACATGCGCAGAGTTTGATTATCATCTTAGTCACATCGGCGTGAGCATCCAAACAAAATCTTACATATGGAGGAAGTTCATTAAAATACGTCAAGAGCCATTAAATATGAGATAGATGAGTAAGAATTGACGTGCTAACAAATGCCTGAGGTGCCATGCGGAATTCACTAGGTGGGTTTAGCTTGATGAACAACATAACTTTGTCCTCTGAGTGACACTGGCTTAGAGGTATCAGACATTGCAGCTCTTGGTTGTGCTAGGACCTAACAGAAGGTATATGCAATCATTGAGCTCTTTCATTACTTGCTCAAGTAATGTGACTCTTAAAACATATTTTTAGAACAAACCACAAATGATCATTGTGCTAATAAATTTTCAAGATTCCACATTTAACTTTTTATCCATGGCTTGGTCATGATAGTGAGAGTCTTTGATATGAATCAACCATACATAATCGAGCGTGCAGTGGAAGTACAATGATATAAACAGATAAATTTGTATACAGACATAAGCAATGAATGTCATATTCTGGTATTTGATCGATTCAGGCAATGGTTATAAGAGATACGAGTGGGAGGTGTACTGAAATATGAACAAAGCAAATGAGATGTTTGATCCCATGTGTCAAAGTTTTACCAACGGCTCAGTCACATCGGTAAGAGCGTCCAAAAAGTACATATGAAAGAGGTTCCATTTAATACGTCAAGAGCCATTAAATAAGTTATGTAGGAGTAAGATTTGACACATTAATAGATGTCCGAGGTTGCAGATGGAACTCACTAGGTGGGTTTGGATTGATGTTCAACAAATCATTACCATTTGAGTGACACTAGCTTAGATGTATGAGACAATGAACCTCAAGGTTGTGCTAGACCCTAACAACAGGTATATGCAAAAACAACTATATCACTTTGGTGGTACTCGACGATAGAGTCTAGAGGAAAAGAGATTTTGGAAGGAAAAAATAAGTCTTGGACCATCACTTCTATACACACAGTACTTTGTGGCACATGATGTGCCAATACTATGGGAACATGTTCCATAGAAATCTTAGGCGATATCGACTACAATCAAATCATCGGTACCTGACCATAACAAAACATTAGATCAATAGCATAATGGTGTTTGATGGAAAGGACAATTTACTCTTAGTAGTGGAACACCCCGCTTGGGAATTTTCCCCACAAACTCCCTTTCACTTGGTGGTGCTGGCCAACTAGTCTGGCAGCACTAGACACAATATGATTATGAGATCCAGTCAAGCCCACTCATGACATTCTGCTAGTCCCATGACTCATTGCAATCTAGTATCACAGAAAAATCTAAGCCCCATCCTTAATCTTCTAAATTCTGGTCCATTTTTTCAAGTTTGTAGGAGTGTCATTAACACTTCAAACTAACATATGGGATTAACACTTATCTCAATTAAATCATTAGGCCCTTAATCATTTGACATTAATCATAAAGTTACATATATATATATATATCTAAATGTAAGTTAAGAAACTCATATTTGATATGTGATTGGCCCGATCAATGATTTAGAAGAATAGGGAGGTGGGGCATATAAACATATAGATAAGATCTTCGATCCCATGTGTTAGACTTTGGCAGACAAGTCAGCTATGTGATGCGGAGCACCCTACGGTCATCCCCATGGACCTACATACGTCTCGCCAAGCACCAAGTCACTACTAGGAAAAACCCTAGTAGTAGCGCAGGTTTTGAGGCTATCAGCAGTGCGGGCAGCCGCGCTACCAATAAGGCGCTACAGCTAACTGTTAGTAGTAGCGTGGTTTGCACCCGCGCTACTACCAATAAGGCTAAGCATGTAAAAACATCAAAAATATACATTGGTCATCATTGATATTTTTGTATAGAATCTAAATAGTCAACATGAATCCTCACCGTACCTGTATAGGCACAGGTGAAGATTCATATTGCAGCCACAAATCCTACACATACAGTTCAATGAAGACCAAGTGCTCGAGATAGTTTGAGAAGTAACATATTTAAGGTGGTAAACACCTTGTTCGCTTAGCAGTATGGGACTAAACTTAATTAGTTGCAAGAGGGGATGATACTTAGCAGCATCGAGTTTTAAAGAAAAACGTTGCTACTAAGTACTTTAGCAGTAGGGCGTCCAGGAGAAGGGCGCTACTACTATATCTAGCCTGGAGGCAACACCGTGGCAATTGTAGTAGTAGCGCTCGTTTCACCTAGAGCGCTACTACTACTGGGCTATTAGTAGCGCGGTCTTCTGAAGCTCGCTACTGCTAATTAGCAGTAGCGTTTGTTTTTAAACCTCGCTGCTGCTAAGATTCTGTGTATAAGGTTTTCCCTAGTAGTGAGTGGACCGATGACACGAGCACGTGCAAGAGCTCTCGAGACCGAGGTGACATCTCTCCTTAGTGATATTTCGTATGATCCATGTGAGACATGGCTACTACCTAAAGCCGGAATGCTATGTGTGATTAGGTATGAAGAAGACCACCTCAGATATGCTCAGGATGATGGACAAGACCTCAAGTAGATGGACGAAGGAGCACGATCAAAGGTACCAGAGAAAGCTCCGAGGACCCGAATATCCGGCCCCTGAAGACAGCAACAATAGCAGTCCAGCAGCGCAGAAGCTACAAGGCCCGGACATCTGGCCCAGGCCTGGAAATCCGGCCCGACGGCCCTAGACATCTGGCCCCTGCCCGGAAATCCGGCCACTCCTGTCCAGAGAGCAGTCAGAAACTCCCGAAGCTAGTCCGGACATCCGCCCCCCAGCCCAGACATCCAGCCCAATGGGAAGGCTCAGACATTCGCCCCCCCCAGCCCAGACATCTAGCACCTGCCTGTGCACAAAGAACGGGCCAAAGGCCCATGTACCCATCCATTCATCCCCAACATGTACTAGCACCATAAATAGACCTCTCCCCTCTCCATCTAAGGTTAGCAAAGGAATAGCTCATTAGAGATAGAGCTTTGCTCATCCACTTATCCCTACTCCTATGGAGACCAAGACCTCCTAGGAGAAGACCCACTAAGTGGATTCAAGGCCCCTCTTTTGGGAAGATCCTCCAAGGATTCAAGACCTCTTTCCTTCAAGGATTGGGATGAACTAGTTCCCCTTTGTACCTCCCCTTGTTGACTTTGGATCTTGTATCTCCCCTTTGTGTATGTGGATTTAGCACATGTGTGATTGGTTATCGTTGATTTGAGTGTTTTCCTCTCTTGTGTTCATCGTGTTCTTTGGGAATTCCCCTCCAAATCGTGAAAGATCGGCCACTAGGGTTCCACACCCGACATCACTATGTCGATGGGTTTCTTCTATGAAATTATTGCATGTTCGGATAGAATCCTACATATGATAGAAGGTCATTAATATGTCAAGAGTAATTTAATACAATATAGAGGAGATTTGGACTCCTTTGTATACGAATTTTGTGATTGTCTATGTCAAAGTCGGTGGCCCCATTTTGAAAAAAATATCCTATTATCAAACATAATTTATCTCCATACATACATTCACACCATTTATCCTTATTATACATAATTAAGCTTTCACACATGTTCTACATGTATCTAGAAGATGATATTACTTTTATGAGGGATTATCATGTAACAATCAAGTTATTCGATAGGAATTTGGACATCACTATATTTGTGAAAATGCATCTAATACCCAAGGTGGACTTTGGCAATTCATGTCAACATATCTCAAAGAACTAATGATACTTCAAAGAATACTTAAGGAAAAGTTCTTTTAGGTAAAAAAATTAGAATGGAAGGTGACCTCTAAAAATTCTTAAAGACAAGTGTTCGACAAGCTAAAGGATTCTACATTTTCATCTTAGCGACCCAAGATCACATCGAGTCCATATGCATGCCAATACTATCAAAAAGGAATGAGGATATGACAATGAGCATTTTCTCCATGTGCTTAGAGATCAAACTCCAACAACTCTTCAAACTTATTCAAGTTTTCCACTATATCTTCCTTATGCCATGCTACTCGGTGTTGTCGAAGCAATTCCACTCGGAAGTCGGAACCACCGAAACATTCATATATAGTTGTTGTTCCAAAACCTAGTTCAATCAGAGCCTCCAACATTCCACTCGCAGCCCCTGAAGCAACCTAGTAAACCTTCTGTTGTCATGTCTGAAATTTTGAGCCATTCTAGTAGGAACTTCTAAAGTGCCAACAAAGAGTGTGCCACTACCGAGGTACTCACTTCACAACCACTGATTCATTTTTATTCGAACCTACCAATGCATATCAAAGTTATCACTTTTGTTTACTTCAGACCTTGATCATAGTTCTATTATTATGGTTGAGAACCCATAAAAACACCTCTTTTGTATAAATACATTATAACACGTATTTGATGTGATCAATCTGACATGCTTGCTAGATAAAGAGGTGTCTGAGGGGCACATAGAAGAGATCTTCAATCCCCATGCGCTAGACTTTAATGGATGACTTGATCACGCCAATAAGATTCACCTGGACAAATCGAGCAGGTCTGAACGAAACCCTGCACATGGTTGAAGTTCATTAATATATTAAGGGCCATTATACATGAGATCGAGGATCAAGATTTTGATGCATTGATAAATTTCTTGATCACCTACGAAAAGATCAGCAACCTTGTTTGACAAAAGAGCCGGCCACCTAATATAATTTATATCTAAACATAAATTATCATTTTTTGTGCCTATCAAAGATCCTTACAACATACAAGTTATGGATTCATGCAAATGGTGATACTAA
The DNA here is from genome assembly GCF_003073215.2 of Triticum urartu. Classification (NCBI taxonomy): domain Eukaryota; kingdom Viridiplantae; phylum Streptophyta; class Magnoliopsida; order Poales; family Poaceae; genus Triticum; species Triticum urartu. Next base: position 173,302,572 of record NC_053024.1, on the reverse strand, counting down.
GAAATCATTGAGCTCTTTAATCTCACACGTCAAGTAACATGACTCTTGAAACATATTTTTAAAACAGATACAAATGATTTTTTCATGCCAATAAAGGAGCAAGATCCCACTTGTTGAACTTCTTACCGATGACTTGGTCACGAACTTGAGAGTCTTTAGTGTGAAAATTCTAGAAAAAAACCAACATGCAATGGAAATTGGCTGTTTCCCTTATGAAAATTGTTCATTTTTTCCGCTTCTTATTATACTACTTCCCTTGGTGAAGATTCACATAGTGGTGCGGAAATGGATGATTTGGTGTGGTGCTGAGAATCAACATCATGTTTATGCATGCACATCTTGTTATCCCTGTGGAAATTGGCTAGGCACCCAATCCATACACATCTGCTTACGTTGAAATGAAAAAGGATATTGTTATAAATCGAGACAATATCCACTAATTAAGTAATTCATCGTGTGTACTGAATGGATGATCAAAAGTGGAAAACCCAAATTACAAAAAAAGTTGAAAACCCATAAAAACACCTCGATTTGTATAAATATGTTATGTCATGTCGTATTTGGTGTGATCAATCTGACATGATTGCTAGATATAAGGGTGTTGGGGAGAGGGGGTATGAATGCATAGATGTGATATTCAATCCCCATGTGCTAGACTTTCACTGACAACTCCGTCAATCTGGTGAGACTCTCCCGAACAAATTGAGCAGGTCTGAACAAAACCCTACGCATGACAGAAATTCACTAACACATTAAGGGCCATTATACATAAGATCGAGGATCAAGTTTTTTGATGCATTAATTAATTTCTTGATTACCCTTGAAAAGGTTGACAACCTTGTTTGACAAAAGAATCACCACCTAATATAATTTATGTCTAATAGTAAATTATCACCTTTTTGTGCTTATAATAGATCTTTTGTTGTCATCCTAGTTCTAGATTCGTGTATATAAAAGGTAATACTAAGAAATTATTGAGCTCTTTCATCTCACTCGTCAACTAATGTGACCCTTAAAACATATTTCTACCACAAATCACAAATGATCTTTCATGCCAATAAATGGTCAAGATCCCACGTGTTGAACTTTTCACCTATGGCTTGATCACGACGGTGAGTGTCTTCGACATGGATCCTCTACACAGAATCCAACATATAGTGGAAGTACATTGATATAAAAGATACCTACATATCTCATCCTAAGTATTGTATGGCATATTTTTATATACAATCAATTTAGGCATTAATTGTAAGCGATATAGGTGGAAGATCTACCATGATATGCACAAACCAGATGAGAGGTTTAATCCCATGAGTCATAGTTTGATTGTCAGCTCAATCGCATTGGCAAGAGTGTCTGGACAAAACCCGACATATGAGGTTTATTGCAATACATAAAGAGCTGCTAAATCTGAGATAGAGTGATATTCTATATGTTAAGAAATGCCAGAGGTTCTAGGCATCATTAACTAGGTAGATTTGGATTGATGATCAACAAATTTTTGTCCTCTGAGTGACACTGGCTTAGAGGTACCAAACAGTGCACCTCAGAGTTTTGTCATACCCTAATGTAAGATATATATATGCAAAAACATTGAGCTGTTTCATCACACACATCAAATGACGTGACTCTTAAAAATATGGTTTTGGAACAAACCACAAATGATGATCATGCCAATAATGGTCAAGATCCCACGTGTTGATTTTTTTATCCATAGCTTGATCACAACGGTGAGAGCCTTCGTTATGAATCCTCCATACATAGTCCATTATATACAATGGGACTACATTGATATAAAAATGTACCTTTGTATCTAAACATAAGTGATGAAATGCCATATTTTGATATGTGAATGATTCATGCATTGATTATAAGATATATGGGTGGGAGGTGCATTGAGATATGAACAAAACAAATGAGATGTTTGATCCCAAAGCATCATAGTTTGACCGGGGACTCTATCACAACGGTAAGAGAGTCTAAACAAAATCCGACATATGGAGGAAGTTCAATGTAATATTCAAGAGCCATTAAATATGAGATTGAGGAGTAATATTTGAGACATTAACCTGTGTCAGAGGTGCAAGACAGAATTCACTAGGAGTCTTTGGATTGATGACTAACAAATCATTGTCATTTGAGTGACACTAGCTAAAAGGTACCACACAGCGCACCTCATGCCAGTGGATCGAAGCACACAGCGATGGCGTTACATGGCTTGCACTTTTATGTCTTTAGCACTCCTGCCCCCGACTCCCTCTCGAACAAAATTTTGCATTGACGTCCTTGTATATTTATAAAAAGGGAAATTCTTCCTCTAGCCTCTACATGCATACACTTAAAAAAACTTGGGACGAACACTTTTTGCATAGAATCTGCAATCTACTCTCAAAACGATAGATCCTTTCTCTAGTCTCTAGGTGCGCTTGGTTTGTATTTAACTTTATTTTTTTAGTTTCTTACTCCTTCCCTTAGTTAAGAGTCGCATAGTTGTGCTAAAATGGATGATTTGGTGCAGAGAGAATCAACATCATTTTTATGGATGCACATATTATTATCCTTGTGGAAATTGGCTCGGTGTCCAATCCATACACGTTTGCTTATGTTGCAATGAAAAATATATTGTTATAAATTGATAGAATATCCACTAATTAGGTAATTGACTGTGAGTATCAAATGGATATTATGAAGTGGAGAACCCATAAAACACCTCTTTTTGTATAAATACATTATGAAGACGGTGTATTTGATGCGATCGATCTGACATGCTTGCTAGAGAAAGAGGTGTCCGGGGAGCACATCAATGCGGTCTTCAATCCCCATGCACTAGACTTTGATGGACAACTTGATCACGGGATAAGATTCACCTGGACAAATCGATCACGTCTGAGCGAAACCCTACAAATGACTGAAGTTCATTAATATGTTAAAGGCCATTATACATGAGACCAAGGATCAAGATTTGATCCATTTATGAATTTCCTGATCGCCTACGAAAAGATCAGCAACCTTGTTTGACAAAAGAGTCGCCCGCCTAATATAATTTATCTCTAAATGTAAATTATCTCCTTTTGTGCCTATCAAAGACCTTATAGCATCCTAGATCTAGATTCATGAAAAAGGCAAGACTAAGAAATCAGCGAGCTCTTTCATCTCACACATCAACTAATGTGACTCTTAAAACATTTTTTAGAACAAATAAAAATGATCTTTCATGCCAATAAATAATCAAGATCCCACATATCGAACTTCTTACGACATCTTGGTCACAACCGTGAGTGTCTTTGATGACCCACAAGTATAGGGGATCTATCGTAGTCCTTTCGGTAAGTAAGAGTGTCGAACCCAACGAGGAGCTGAAGGAAATGACAAGCGGGTTTCATTAAGGTATTCTCTGCAAGCACTGAAATTATTGGTAACAGATAGTTTTGTAATAAGGTAATTTGTAACGGGTAACAAGTAACAAAAGTAAACAAGGTGCAGCAAGGTGACCCAATCCTTCTCGTAGCAAAGGACAAGCCTGGACGAACTCTTATATAAAGGAAAACGCTCCCGAGGACACATGGGAATTATCGTCAAGCTAGTTTTCATCACGCTCATATGATTCACGTCGTTACTTTGATAATTTAATATGTGGGTGGACCGGTGCTTGGGTACTGCCCTTCCTTGGACAAGCATCCCACTTATAATTAACCCCTATTGCAAGCATCCACAACTACAAAAGAAGTATTAAGGTAAACCTAACCATAGTATGAAACATATGGATCCAAATCAGCCCCTTACGAAGCAATGCATAAACTAGGGTTTAAGCTTCTGTCACTCTAGCAACCCATCATCTGCTTATTACTACCCAATTCCTTCCCCTAGGCCCAAACAATGGTGAAGTGTCATGTAGTCGATGTTCACATGACACCACTAGAGGAAAGACAACATACATCTCATCAAAATATCGAACGAATACCAAATTCACATGACTACTTATAGCAAGACTTCTCCCATGTCCTCAGGAACAAACGTAACTACTCACAAATCATATTCATGTTCATAATCAAAGGGGTATTAATATGCATAAAGGATCTGAACATATGATCTTCCACCAAGTAAACCAACTAGCATCAACTACAAGGAGTAATCAACACTACTAGCAACCCACAAGTACCAATCTGAGGTTTTGAGACAAAGATTGGATACAAGAGATGAACTAGGGTTTGAGAGGAGATGGTGCTGGTGAAGATGTTGATGGAGATTTACCCCCTCCCGATGAGAGGATCGATGGTGATGACGACGATGATGATTTTCCCCTCCCGGAGGGATGTTCCCTGGCAGAACAGCTCCGCCGGAGCCCTAGATTGGTTCCGCCAAGGTTCCGCCTCGTGGCGGCGGTGTTTCATCCCGAAAGCTTGCTTATCATTTTTTCCAGGGCGAAAGACTTCATATAGCCAAAGATGGGCACCGAAGGCCTGCCAGGGGGGCCACGAGGCAGGGGGCACGCCCAGGGGGGTAGGGCGCGCCCCCACCCTCGTGGATGGTGGGTGGCCCCCCTCTGGTGCTTTCTTCACCCAATATTTTTTATATATATTCCAAAACTGATTTTCATGGAGTTTCAGGACTTTTGGAGTTGTGCAGAATAGGTCTCTAATATTTGCTCCTTTTCCAGTCCAGAATCCCAGCTGCCGGCATTCTCCCTCTTCATGTAAACCTTGTAAAATAAGAGAGAATAGGCATAAGTATTGCGACATAATGTGTAATAACAACCCATAATGCAATAAATATCGATATAAAAGCATGATGTAAAATGGACGTATCAGTCTTCAATATGAAACTTGTAGAAACAATCCAACATACAATGGAAGTACATTGATATAAAACGATACTTCCATATCTAAACATAAGAAACAAAATGGCCTATTGTGATATGTGATAAATTCAACCATTGATTATAAGATATATGGGTGGCAGTAGGGGTGCATTATGATATGCAATAAACATATATGAGATATTTGATCCCATGCAGCAGAGTTTCACCAGCGTCTCAGTCACATCGGCGAGAGCGAAACAAAATCCTACATACGGAGGAAGTTCATTGTAATACGTTTAGAGCCATTAAATATGAGATAGATGAGTAAGAATCGACGGATTAACAAATGTCTGAGGTGCCATGCAGAATTCACTAGGTGGGTTTGGATTGATGATTGACATAACTATGTCCTTCGAGTGACACTGGCTTAGAGTATTCATCATTGCACCTCTTGGTTGTGCTAGGCCCTAACGTAAGGTATATGCAATCATTGAGCTCTTTCATCACATGCTCAAGTAATGTGATTCTTAAAGCATGTTTTTAGAACAAACCATAAACGATCATCATGCTAATAATTTTCAAGATCCCACGTGTTTAACTTTTTATCCATGGGTTGGTCATGATAGTGAGAGTCTTTTATATGAATCCCTCATACATAATCCAACATACAGTGGAAGTACAGTGATATAAATAGATAAATTTGTATAGAAACATAAGTAATGGATGGCATATTCCGATTTGTGGTCGATTCAGGCAATGGTTATAAGAGATATGGGTGGGAGGCGCACAGATATATGAACAAAACAGATGGGATGTTTGATCACATGCGTCAAAGTTTTACCGATGGCTCAGTCAGTTCTGTAAAAGCATCCGAATAAAATAAGACATATGGAAGAGGTTGAATTTAATACGTCAAGAGCCATTAAATATGTCATATAGGAGCAAGACTTGATGCATTAACGGATGTTTGAGGTGCCAGATGGAGCTCACTAGGTGGGTTTGGATTAATGATCAACAAATCATTACCAATTGAGTGACACTAGCTCAGAGGTACCAGACAATGGACCACATGGTTTTGTTAGACCCTAACAATAGGCATATGCAAAAATAACTATATCACTTTGGTGGTACTTGACGATAGAGTCTAGAGGAAAAGAGAATTTGGAATGAAAACTAAATCTTCGATCATCACTTCCATACCCATAATACTTTGTGGTACATGATGATGCCAATACTATGGGAACATGTTCCATAGAAACCTTAGGTGATATCTACTATAGTCAACTCATTGCTACCCGTCTATAAGAAAACATTAGGTTAATATCATAATGGTGTTTCATAGAAAGGGCAATGTATTCTTAGTAGTGGAACACCACACTTCGGAATTTTCCCCACAAACTCTCTTTCACTCGGTGGTGCTGGCCAACTAGGCTTGTGGCACTGAACACAATATGCACATGAGATCTGGTCAAGCCTGCTCATGACATTATGGTTTTCCCATGACTCATTGCAAGCTAGTGTCACAAAAAAATATAAGGCCGCATCCTTAATCTTCTAATTTCGGGTCTATTTTTTCAAGTTTGTAGGAGTGCCATTAACACTTCAAACTAGCATATGGGATTAACACTTACCTCAATTAAATCAGCAGGCCCTTAATCATTTGACATTAATCATAAAATACATATATACCTAAATGTAAGTGACTAAACTCATATTTGATATGCGATTGGCCTTAGCATTGATTTAGAAGAATAGGGAGCTGGGGCATATGAACATATAGATAAGATCTCCAATCCAATGCTTTAGACTTTGGTAGACAAGTCGGCTATGTCGATGGGTTTCTTCTACGAAAATTATTGCATGCTCGGATATAATCCTATGTATCAAAGAAGTAATTAGCATGCCAAGAGTGATTTAATACAATATAGAGGAGATTTTGACTTCTTTATATACGAATTTTGTGATTGGCTATGTCGAAGATCAATGGCCCTGTTTTGAAAAAAAGTATCCTCTCATCAAACATAATTTATCTACATACGTAAATTCACACTTTTTTCTTTATTGTACATAATTAAGCTTTCACACATGTTCTATGATACGTCTCCAACGTATCTATAATTTTTGATAGTTCCATGCTATTATATTATCTGTTTTGGATGTTAATGGGCTTACTTATACACTTTTATATTATTTTTGGGACTAACCTACTGACCCAAGGCCCAGTGCAAATTGTTGTTTTTTTTGCCTATTTCAGTGTTTCGCAGAAAAGGAATATCAAACGGAATCCAAATGGAATGAAACCTTCGAGGGAGTTATTTTTGGAACAAACGTGATCCAGAGGACTTGGAATGGACGTCAAGAAATCAACGAGGAGGCCACGAGGCAGGGAGGCGCGCGTGCCCCCTGGGCGCGCCCCCACCCTCGTGGGCCCCTCATGGCTCCACCGACCTACTTCTTCCTCCTATATATATCCATATACCCCGAAAACATCCAGGAGCACCACGAAACCCTATTTCCACCGCCACAACCTTTTGTACCCAAGAGATCCCATCTTGGGGCCTTTTACGGAGCTCCGCCGGAGGGGGAATCGATCACAGAGGGCTTCTACATCAACACCATAGCCTCTCTGATGATGTGTGAGTAGTTTACTTCAGACCTTCGGGTCCATAGTTATTAGATAGATGGCTTCTTCTCTCTCTTTGGATCTCAATACAATGTTCTCCTCGATCATCTTGGAGATCTATTCGATGTAACTCTTTTTGCGGTGTGTTTGTCGAGATCCGATGAATTGTGGGTTTATGAACAAGTTTATCTATGAACAATATTTGATTGTTCTCTGAAATCTTTTATGTATGATTGGTTATCTTTGCAAGTCTCTTCGAATTATCAGTTTGGTTTGGCCTACTAGATTGTTCTTGCTTGCAATGGGAGAAATGCTTAGCTTTGGGTTCAATCTTGCAGTGTCCTTTCCTAGTGACAGCAGGGGCAGCAAGGCGCGTATTGTATTGTTGCATCAAGGATAAAAAAGATGGGGTTTATATCATATTTCTTTAGTTTATCCCTCTACATCATGTCATCTTGCCTAATGCATTACTCTGTTCTTATGAACTTAATACTCTAGATGCATGCTGGATAGCGGTCGATGTGTGGAGTAATAGTAGTAGATGCAGAATCGTTTCGGTCTACTTGTCGCAGACGTGATGCCTATATACATGATCATGCCTAGATATTCTCATAATTATTCACTTTTCTATCAATTGCACGACAGTAATTTGTTCACCCACCATAATACTTATGCTATCTTGAGAGAAGCCACTAGTGAAACCTATGGCCCCCGGGTCTATTCTCCATTATATTAATCTCCCATCAACTAGCTATTTCTGGCACTATTTATTTTGCAATCTTTATTTTCCAATCTATATCATAAAAAATACCAAAAATATTTATCTTATTATCTCTATCAGATCTCACTCTCGTAAGTGACCGTGAAGGGATTGACAACCCCTTTATCGCGTTGGTTGTGAGGTTCTTATTTGTTTGTGTAGGTACGAGGGACTTGCGTGTAGTCTCCTACTGGATTGATACCTTGGTTCTCAAAACTGAGGGAAATACTTACGCTACTTTGCTGCATCACCCTTTCCTCTTCAATGGAAAACCAACGCAGTGCTTAGAAGGTAGCAAGAAGGATTTTTGGTGCCGTTGCCGAGGAGATCTATCACAAGTCAAGACATACCAAGTACCCATCACAAACTCTTATCCCTCGCATTACATTATTCGCCAGTTGCCTCTCGTTTTCCTCTCCCCCACTTCACCCTTGCCGCGCCCTCCTTTTCCGTTCCCCTTCTCTTTTCTAGTTCATCTCTTTTCGCTTGCTTCTAGTGTGCTTGTGTGTTGGATTGTTTGTCATGACGGCTCAAGATAATACTAAATTGTGTGATTTTCCAATACCAACAATAATGATTTTATTAGCACTCCGATTGCTCCCCTTACCGATGCTGAATCTTGTGAGATTAATACTGCTTTGATGAATCTTGTCATGAAAGATCCATTTTCTGGCCTTCCTAGACAAAATACCGCTACCCATCTAAATAGCTTTGTTGATTTGTGTGATATGCAAAAGAAGAAAGATGTGGATAATGATATTGTTAAATTGAAGCTATTTCCGTTTTCACTTAGAGATCGTGCTAAAACTTGGTTTTCTTCTTTGCCTAAAAATAGTATTGATTCATGGAATAAGTGCAAAGATGCTTTTATCTCTAAGTATTTTCACCCCGCTAAGATCATCTCTCTTAGAAACGATATTATGAACTTTAAGCAACTAGATCATGAGCATGTTGCACAATCTTGGGAGAGGATGAAATTAATGATTCGCAATTGCCCTACACATGGTTTGAATTTATGGATGATTATACAAAATTTTTATGCCGGATTGAATTTCGCTTCTAGAAATCTTTTAGATTCGGCCGTGGGAGGCACTTTTATGGAAATCACTTTAGGAGAAGCTACTAAAATCCTAGATAATATTATGGTTAATTATTCTCAATGACACACTGAAAGGTCTACTAGTAAAAAGGTGCATGCAATAGTAGAAATTAATGTTCTGAGTGGAATGATGGATGAACTTATGAAATTGTTTGCTAATAAGAGTGTTTCTTCTGATCCTAATGATATGCCTTTGTCTACTTTGATTGAGAATAATAATGAATCTATGGATGTGAATTTTGTTGGTAGGAACAATTTTGGTAATAACGCGCATAGAGGTAATTTTAATCCTAGGCCGTTTACTAGTAATTCGTCTAATAATTATGGTAATTCCTACAACAATTCTTATGGAAATTATAATAAGATGCCATCTGATTTTGAATCTAATATTAAAGAATTTATTAGTTCACAAAAGAGTTTCAATGCTTTGATTGAAGAAAGATTGTCTAAGATTGATGAGTTGGCTAGGAACGTGGATAGAATTTCTCTTAATGTTGATTCTTTGAAACTTAGATCTATTCCACCTAAGCATGATATCAATGAGTCTCTCAAAGCCATGAGAATTTCCATTAATGAGTGCAAAGAAAGAACCACTAGGATGCGTGCAAAAAAGATTGCTTTATAAAATCACGTTCTTCTAGTTTTGATGATAATAAGGATGAAGATGGAAAAGTGATTGATGTGTCTCCTATTAAATCTTTGTTTTGCAATATGAATCTTGATAATGATCGGACTGGAGATGAGTCAACTTTAATTAAAAGGCGTCTCAATGATTCGGGGTTTTTAGATCTTGATGCAAAAATTGGTAAAAGTGGGATTGATGAGGTCAAAACTTTACATAGCAATGAACCCACTATTTTGGATTTTAAGGAATTTAATTATGATAATTGTTCTTTAATAGATTGTATTTCCTTGTTGCAATCCATGCTAAATTCTCTGCATGCTTATAATCAAAATAAAGCTTTTATTGATGCTTTAATGCAATCTTATAAGAAAAGCTTGAATTAGAAGTTTCTATCCCTAGAAAACTTTATGATGAGTGGGAACCCGCTATTAAAATTAAAATTAGAGATCATGAATGCTACGCTTTATGTGATTTGGGTGCTAGCGTTTTTACGATTCCAAAAACTTTGTGTGATGTGTTAGGTTTCCGTGAATTTAATGATTGTTCTTTGAATTTGCATCTTGCGGATACCACTATTAAGAAACCTATGGGAAGAATTAATGATGTTCTTATTGTTGCAAATAGGAATTATGTGCCCGTAGATTTCATTGTTCTTGATATAGATTGCAATCCTACATGTCCCATTATTCTTGGTAGACCTTTCCTTAGAACGATTGGTGCAATTATTGATATGAAAGAAGGGAATATTAGATTCCAATTTCCATTAAGGAAAGTCATGGAACACTTTCCTAGAAAGAAAATTAAATTACCTTATGAATCTATTATGAGAGCCACTTATGGATTGCATACCAAAGATGATAGTACATAGATATATCCTTGCTTTTATGCCTAGCTAGGGGCGTTAAACGATAGCGCTTGTTGGGAGGCAGCCCAATTTTATTTTTGTTTCTTGCTTTTTGGCTCTGTTTAGTAATAAATAATTTATCTAGCCTCTGTTTAGATGTGGGTTTATGCTTTTAATTAGTGTTTGTGCCAAGTAGAACCTTTGGGAAGACTTGGGGAAAGTCTTTGCGATCTTGCTGTAAAAAACAGAAACTATAGCGCTCACGAGATTTGCTGCCATTTTTTTACTAAAGAGTGCGATTAGGTTGATGCTTTTTGCAGATGATTAATAGATAAATTACTCACGTCTAGAAATTTATTTTAGAATTTTTGGGGTTACAGAAGTATTCGAAACCTATAGATTACTACAGATTGTTCTGTTTTTGACATATTCTGTTTTTCGTGTGTTGTTTGCTTATTTTGATGAATCTATGGCTAGTATCGGAGGTTATGAACCATAGAGAAGTTGGAATACAGTAGGTTTAACACCAATATAAATAAATAAGTAGTTCATTACAGTACCTTAAGTGGTGGTTTGTTTTCTTATACTAACGGAGCTCATGAGATTTTCTATTTAAGTTTTGTGTTGTGAAGTTTTCAAGTTTTGGGTAAAGATTTGATGGATTATGGAACAAGGAGTGGCAAGAGCCTAAGCTTGGGGATGCCCAAGGAACTCCAAGGTAAAATTCAAGGACAACCAAAAGCCTAAGCTTGGGGATGCCCCGGAAGGCATCCCCTCTTTCGTCTTCTTCTATCGATAACTTTACTTGAGGCTATATTTTTATTCACCACATGATATGTGTTTTGCTTGGAGCGTCTTGTATGATTTGAGTCTTTGATTTTTTTAGTTTACCACAATCATCCTTGCTGTACACACGTTTGGGGAGAGACACGCATGAATTGGAATTTGTTAGAATACTCTATGTGCTTCACTTATATCTTTTGAGCTAGATAATTTTGCTCTAGTGCTTCACTTATATCTTTTAGAGCACGGTGGTGGTTTTATTTTATAGAAATTATTGATCTCCCATGCTTCACTTATATTATTTTGAGAATCCTTTAGAACAACATGGTAATTTGTTTTGGTTATAAAATTAGTCCTAATATGATAGCCATCCAAGATGAGTATAATAAAAACTATCATAAAAAGTGCATTGAATACTATGAGAAGTTTGATACTCGATGATTGTTTTGAGATATAAAGATGGTGATATTAGAGTCATGCTAGTTGAGTAGTTGTGAATTTGTGAAATACTTGTGTTGAAGTTTGTGATTCCCATAGCATGCACGTATGGTGAACCGTTATGTGATGAAGTCGGAGCATGATTTATTTATTGATTGTCTTCCTTATGAGTGGCGGTCGGGGACGAGCGATGGTCTTTTCATACCAATCTACCCCCTAGGAGCATGCGCATAGTACTTTGTTTCGATAACTAATAAATTTTTGCAATAAGTTTGTGAGTTCTTTATGACTAATGTTGAGTCCATGGATTATACGCACTCTCACGCTTCCACCATTGCTAGCCTCTCTAATACCGCACAACTTTCGCCGGTACCATAAACCTACCATATACCTTCCTCAAAACAGCCACCATACCTACCTATTATGGCATTTCCATGGCCATTCCGAGATATATTGCCATGCAACTTTCCACCGTTCCATTATTATGACACACTTCATAATTGTCATATTGCTTTGCATGATCATGTAGTTGACATCGTATTTGTGGCAAAGCCACCGTTCATAATTATTTCATACATGTCACTCTTGATTCATTGCATATCCCGGTACACCGCCAGAGGCATTCACATAGAGTCATATTTTGTTCTAAGTATTGAGTTGTAATCTTTGAGTTGTAAGTAAATAAAAGTGTGATGATCATCATTATTAGAGCATTGTCCCAAGTGAGGAAAGATGATGGAGACTATGATTCCCCCACAAGTCGGGATGAGACTCCGGACAAAAAGAAAAAAAGAAAGAAAAGAGGCCATAAAAAAGAAGAAGAAGGCCCAAATAAAAAAATAAAAAAATGAGAGAAAAAGAGAGAAGGGACAATGTTACTATCCTTTTTCCACACTTGTGCTTCAAAGTAGCACCATGATCTTCATGATAGAGATTCTCCTATGTTGTCACCTTAATATACTAGTGGGAATTTTACATTATAGAACTTGGCTTGTATATTCCAATGATGGGCTTTCTCAAAATGCCCTAGGTCTTCGTGAGCAAGCGAGTTGGATGCACACCCACTTAGTTTCTTTTGTTGAGCTTTCATACACTTATAGCTCTAGTGCATCCGTTGCATGGCAATCCCTACTCACTCACATTGATATCTATTGATGGGCATCTCCATAGCCCGTTGATACGCCTAGTTGATGTGAGACTATCTTCTCCTTTTTTGTCTTCTCCACAACCACCATTCTATTCCACCTATAGTGCTATGTCCATGGCTCACGCTCATATATTGCGTGAAGATTGAAAATGTTTGAGAACACCAAAAGTATGAAACAATTGCTTGGCTTGTCATCGGGGTTGTGGATGATTAAATACTTTGTGTGATGAAGATAGAGCATAGCCAGACTATATGATTTTATAGGGATAACTTTCTTAGGCCATGTTATTTTGAGAAGACATGATCGCTTTGTTAGTATGCTTGAAGTATTGCTATTTTTATGTCAATAGTAAACTTTTGTCTTCAATCTTTCGGATCTGAACATTCATGCCACAATAAAAGAGAATTACATTGAGAAATATGCTAGGTAGCATTCCACATAAAAAATTCTGTTTTTATCATTTACCAACTCGAGGACGAGCAGGAATTAAGCTTGGAGATGCTTGATACGTCTCCAACGTATCTATAATTTTTGATTGTTCCATGCTATTATATTATCGGTTTTGGATGTTAATGGGCTTATTTATACACTTTTATATTATTTTTGGGACTAACCTACTAACCCAAGGCCCAGTGCAAATTGCTGTTTTTTGCCTATTTCAGTGTTTCGCAGAAAAGGAATATCAAACGGAATCCAAACGGAATGAAACCTTTGGGAGAGTTATTTTAGGAACAAACGTGATCCAGAGGATTGGGAGTGGATGTAAAGAAATCAACAAGGAGGCCACGAGGCAGGGAGGCGCGCCCCCACCCTCGTGGCTCCACCGACCTACTTCTTCGTCCTATATATCCATATACCCCGAAAACATCCAGGAGCACCACGAAACCCTATTTCCACCGCTGCAACCTTCTGTACCCAAGAGATCCTATCTTGGGGCCTTTTCCGGAGCTCCGCCGGAGGGGGAATCGATCATGGAGGGCTTCTACATCAACACGATAGCCTCTCCGATGATGTGTGAGTAGTTTACTTCAGACCTTTGGGTCCATAGTTATTAGCTAGATGGCTTCTTCTCTCTCTTTGGATCTCAATACAATGTTCTCCTCGATCTTCTTGGAGATCTATTCGATGTAACTCTTTTTGCGGTGTGTTTGTCGAGATCCGACGAATTGTGGGTTTATGATCAAGTTTATCTATGAACAATATTTGATTCTTCTCTGAAACCTTTTATGTACGATTGGTTATCTTTGCAAGTCTCTTCGAATTATCAGTTTGGTTTGGCCTACTAGATTGATCTTTCTTGCAATGGGAGAAGTGCTTAGCTTTGGGTTCAATCTTGCGGTGTCCTTTCCCAGTGACAGCAGGGGCAGCAAGGCACGTATTGTATTGTTGCCATCGAGGATAAAAAGATGGGGTTTATATCATATTGCTTGAGTTTATCCCTCTACATCATGTCATCTTGTCTAATGCATTACTCTGTTCTTATGAACTTAATACTCTAGATGCATGCTGGATAGCGGTCGATGTGTGGAGTAATAGTAGTAGATGCAGAATCGTTTCGGTCTACTTGTCGCGGACATGATGCCTATATACATGATCATGCCTAGATATTCTCATAATTATTCACTTTTCTATCAATTACTCGACAGTAATTTGTTCACCCACCGTAATACTTATGCTATCTTGAGAGAAGCCACTAGTGAAACCTATGGCCCCCGGGTCTATTCTCCATTATATTAATCCCCCGTCAACTAGTTATTTCTGGCACCATTTATTTTGCAATCTTTATTTTCCAATCTATATCATAAAAAATACCAAAAATATTTATCTTATTATCTCTATCAGATCTCACTCTCGTAAGTGACCGTGGAGGGATTGACAACCCCTTTATCGCATTGGTTGCGAGGTTCTTATTTGTTTGTGTAGGTACGAGGGACTTGCGTGTAGTCTCCTACTGGATTGATACCTTGGTTCTCAAAAACTGAGGGAAGTACTTATGCTACTTTGCTGCATCACCCTTTCCTCTTCAAGGGAAAACCAATGCAGTGCTCAAGAGGTAGCATTCTACATGCATGTAGCAGTTGATATTACTTTTACCAGGGATTCTCATGTAATAATCGATCTATTCGATGGAAATTTGGACATGACTATATCTATGAAAGTGCATCTAATACCCAAGGTGGATTTTGGTAATTCATGTCAACATATCTCAAAGACTAATGATACTTCAAAGTATATTTCAGGAAAAATTCTTTTAGGTACGACATTGGAATGGAAGGTGACCCCTAAAATTGCTTAAAGACAAGTGTTGGACAAGCCAAATGATTCTATAGTTTTAGTGATCCAATGTCATATCGAATCCATAGGCATGCGATACTATCAAAAGGGAATGAGGATACAACAATGAGCTTTTTGCTCCATGTTCTTAGAGATCAAACTCTAACAACTCCTCAAACTCCTCCAAGTGTTCTACTATACCTTCCTAATGCCATGCAACTCGGTGTTGCCGACGCACTTCCAATCGGAACATCAAACCATCCATATATATTTGCTATTACAAAACCTAATTCAATCCGGGCCTCCAACATTCCACTCTGAGCCACTGAAGCAACCTGGTAAACTGATATGTCTCCATCGTATCTACTTCTCCAAACTCTTTTGCTCTTGCTTTGAACTCTAATTTGCATGATTCGGATGGAACTAACCCGGACTGGTGTTGTTTTCAGCAGAATTGCCATGGTGTTAATTTTGTGTAGAAATAGAAGTTCTCGGAATGACCTAAAAATCCACACAGAATATTTTTGGAATAAATAAAAAATATTGGCGAAAGAATCAACAGAGGGGGACCCACCGGCTGTCCACAAGGGTGGAGGGCGCCTCCTAGGGTGCGCCCCTGCCTTGCGGGTCCCCTGGACCTCCACCGACCTCAACTCCAACTCCATATATTCACGTTCGGGGAGAAAAAATTTAGAGAGAAGGATTCATCGTGTTTTACGATACGGAGTCGCTGCCACCCCCTGTTCTTCATCGGGAGGCCACATCTGGAGTCCGTTCGGGACTCTGGAGAGGGGAAATCGTCGCCATCATCATCACCTACCTTCCTCCATCACCAATTCCATGATGCTCACCGCCGTGTGTGAGTAATTCCATCGTAGGCTTGCTGGACGGCGATGGGTTGGATGAGATTTACCATGTAATCGAGTTAGTTTTGTTAGGGTTTGATCCCTAGTATCCACTATGTTCTAAGATTGATGTTGCTATGACTTTGCTGTGCTTAATGCTTGTCACTAGGGCCCAAGTGGCATGATTTCAGATCTGAACCTATTATGTTTCCATGAATATATTTGTGTTCTTGATCCTATCTTGCAAGTTATAGTCACGTACTATGTGTTATGATCCGGCAACCCCAGAGTGACAATAGTCAGGACACTTCCCGATGATAACCGTAGTTTGAGGAGTTCATGTATTCACTAAGTGCTGCTTTGGTCCGGATCTCTATTAAAAGGAGGCCTTAATATCCCTTAGTTTCTAATAGGACCCCGCTGCCACGGGAGGGTAGGAAAAAATATGTCATACAAGTTCTTTTCCATAAGCATGTATGACTATATTCGGAATACATGCCTACATTATATTGATGAATTGGAGCTAGTTCTGTGTCACCCTAGTTTATAACTGTTGCATGATGAATGCCATCTGACATAATTATCCATCATTGATCCATTGCCTACGAGCTTTTCACATATTGATCTTTGCTAAGTTACTTTTCCGTTACCACTGTTACGATTGCTATAAAACTGCTACTGTTACTTTTCCCATTATTACCGTTACTTCCATAATACTTTGCTGCAGATATTAAGTCTTTCAGGTGTGTTTGAATTGACAACTTAGCTGCTAATACTTGAGAATATTCTTTGGCTCCCCTTGTGTTGAATCAATAAATTTGGGTTGAATACTCTACCCTCGAAAACTGTTGCGATCCCCTATACTTGTGGGTTATCAAGACCTTTTCCTCGCGCCGTTGCCGGGGAGCATAGCTCTATTATTTGAGTCAATTGGGATTTATATCTGTTGATCACTATGAGGAATTTGAAAGATCAAAGGACCAAGATTTTTCCCTCAACTACGAGGGGAGGTAAGGAACTGTCATCTAGCTCTGCACTTAATTCACCTTCTATTTTAAGTAAGCTTGCGATACCTACACCTTCTATTGATTCTGATATGTCGCACGTTATTGATGATGCCACTTCTACTATGCATGATGCTTATGATGATACTACTTCTTTGCTTGATAATACTGTGCCACTAGGTGAATTTCTTGATGAACAACTTGCCAGGGTTAGAGAGAATGAAATTACTAAACTGATGATATTATTGAAACTGAAGATTATGATTCTCCCCCTAGATATGAATTGCCTGTTGTACCTGAGGGTTATATTATGGATGAAGAATCTGCTAGAGACTTTTTTGCTTGCAATGATAGAGATGATCTTAAGAAACTGTTAGCTAAGCTGAAAGAGAAGTCTTTGAATGCTAGAATGCAATATGATACTAAGTTTGCTACCGCACATATCTTTGTTACTGATAAGGATTATGAATTCTCTATCGATCCTGAGTTAATTACTTTGGTTGAATCTGATCCTTTCTATGGTTATGAATCTGAATTGTTGTGGCGCATCTTACTAAATTGAATGATATAGCCACCCTATTTGCTCATGAGGAAAAAAATCTGCTATTACTATATTCTTAAATTGTTTCCTTTCTCATTAAAGGTGATGCTAAAGTATGGTTTAATTCTCTTGCTCCTGGTTGTGTGCGTAGTCCCCAGGATATGATTTACTGCTTCTCTAAAAAATATTTTCTTGCTCATAGGAGACAAGCTGCCTTAAAGAAAATATTTAACTTTGTGCAAATTGAAGAAGAGAGTCTCCCACAAGCTTTGGGGAGGCTTCTCCAATTACTTAATGTTTTGCCTGATCATTCTCTCAAGAAAAACGAAATACTTGATATCACCGATGCTTCCAGAGACCACCTGGATAGTTGTGTTGGTTGTTTTTTCAGGGAATGAACTGTTGAGCAAGCTGAATTGCTATTGAATAATATATTGAGCAATGATAATGATTGGACTCTTCCCGAACCACCGCCTAAGCCAACCCCGAAGAAAAGAGGTATTCTATTTCTCAGTCCTGAAGATATGCAAGAGGCAAAGAAATCTATGAAAGAAAAATGTATTAAAGTTGAAGATGTTAAGAATTTACCGCATATTGAAGAAAAACATGGTCTTGATAACCTGAGACAGGTAGTAGAGGTAAACTCTCTTTATAGATTTGATGAAGGTGATATTCCTCATAATAAGTCTGCTAGTCAATGCTTGGATGAGTTTGATAATTTTACTGTTAAACAAGAAAATTTCAATGCTTATGTTAGTAGACAATTGAAACGTAATGCTTACATGCTTGACAAATTGGGTGATTATATGAGTAGAACTGTTAATGATCTTAAGCTTATTAGTAAACATGCTTCCACGGTTACAACTCAAGTAGAACAAGTACTTAAGGCACATGATGATTTGCTTAATGAGTTGAATAGTAAGAATAATGATAATGCTGCTAGGGTTATGACTAGAGATGGTAAGATGACTCAAGAAGCTTTGTATCCTGAGGGCCATCCTAAGAGAGTTGAGCAAGATTCTCAGAGAACTAATAATGACGCACCTAGTCCTAGTAATAAAAAGAAAAGGAAAACTGATAGGACTTTGCATGCTTCTAGTGAACCTGTTATAGACACACCTGAGAATCCCAATGGTATTTCTATTTCTGATGCTGAGACACAATCTGGTGATGAACATGAACCTAGTGATAATGTTAATGATGATGTTCATGATGATGCTCAACCTAGTAATGATAATGATGTAGAGATTGAACCTGCCGTTGATCTTGATAACCCACAATCAAAGAATCAACGTTATGATAAGAGAGACGTTGTTGCTAGAAAACATGGTAAAGAAAGAGAACCATGGGTTCAGAAACCCATGCCCTTTCCTCCTAAACCATCCAAGAGAAAGGATGATGAGGATTTTGAGCGCCTTGCTGAAATGATTAGACCTATCTTTTTGCGTATGCGTTTGACTGATATGCTTAAAATGCCTCCTTATGCTAAGTATGTGAAAGATATTGTTACAAATAAAAGAAAGATACCGGAAGCTGAAATTTCCACAATGCTTGCTAATTACACTTTTAAGGGTGGAATACCAAAGAAACTAGGAGACCCAGGAGTACCAACTATACCATGCTCCATTAAAAGAAACTATGTTAAAACTGCTTTATGTGATCTTGGAGCCGGTGTTAGTATTATGCCTTTCTCTTTATACCGTAGACTTGAATTGAATAAGTTGACACCTACTGAAATCTCTTTACAAATGGATGATAAATCAACTGCTATACCCATC
Source organism: Triticum urartu (assembly GCF_003073215.2). Taxonomy (NCBI): domain Eukaryota; kingdom Viridiplantae; phylum Streptophyta; class Magnoliopsida; order Poales; family Poaceae; genus Triticum; species Triticum urartu. Next base: position 173,283,012 of record NC_053024.1, on the reverse strand, counting down.
AGTATTTGTGAGGACGTGCCTGTTGTGGTTGCAAACGTTACTATCTTAACGGACTTTGTTATTCTTGATATTCCCGAGGACGATAGTATGTCGATCATCCTTGGTAGACCCTTTTTGAATATTGCAGGGGCTGTTATTGATTGCAACAAAGGCAATGTCACTTTTCATGTTAATGGTAATGAGCATACGGTACACTTTCCGACGAAACAACCTCAAGTTCATAATATCAATTCTATTGGAAAAATTTCAACTATTACTGTTGGAGGTTTTGAATTCCCTCTTCCTACTGTCAAAAAGAAATACGATATTCTTATTGTTGGGGACATGCATATCCCCGTAGAGGTAACCTAGTGTTATTCGAAAGTTCTCCGGTTTCATGTCATTCGGAAGAAGTTTGTTAATAAGACTTGATCAACCTTGTTAATGGATTCCTTTTGATGGGCATGAGATGGATGAATTTAGAGAGCACAACTTTCTGTACCTACTTTTTACTTTCTATTATTTAGATTAAATAAAGCAAAAATAGTATTTTATGTCTGTTTTCTGAATTATCCGTGCAATAAAAATGTCCCAAAAATAAAAGTTTTCCAAAGTGATAATAGTTGGGATACTCTCCGGGGATGACTGTAATTCGAGGAGTTCATGTATTCACCATGTGTTAATGCTTTGTTCTGGTTCTCTATTAAAATGAGTCCTTAATATCCCCTAGTTTCCTTATGGACCCCGCTACCACGGGAGGGCGGGACAAAAGATGTCATGCAAGTTCTTATTATAAGCATGCATGACTATATACAGAATACATGCCTACATTAAAGTGATGAATTGGAGCTATTGTGTATCACTCTAGGTTGTGACTATTATATGATGAATGTCATCCAACACAAATATCCATCACTGATCCAATTCCTACGCTTTTCTCATATTGATCTTCGCTAAGTTACTATTGTTGCTGCTGCTGGTACAATCACTACAAAACTGCTTCTGTTACTATCCTTGTTACTATTGGTGCTATTATTGCTACAATCGAAACTATCAAACTACCGTGCTACTAAACACTTTGCTGCAGAAATATAATTTTCCAGGTGTGGTTGAATTGACAACTCAACTGCTAAGGCTCATAAATATTCTCTGGCTCCCGTTGTGTCGAATCAACAAATTTGGGTGAAATACTACCCTCGAAGACTGTCGTGATCCCCTATACTTGAGGGTTATCAACCGTCCACCCTATATATACCCCTTCCTACGCCACTAGTTCAACTCCAAGCAAACTCCACTCCCATCATATGTTATGAGAGAGGACTCCACCTCTCGTTGTGATGATTTTAAAGGGCTTTCTACTCCAACCATTCAATCAACCCCTTTGAGATCTAATCCCCTCTTTCTTTCCACTCCCACTTCTCCAAATACATAGCCAAATCATGAGAGAGTTTGAGTGTTGAGGATATTATCTATTGAAACACAAGAGCAGTGGATTCATTCCCAAAAAACCTCTATCTTGTTAGTTTTGGAGGGTGTGCTTCCTAGATCTACTAGGTGTGCTTGGATGTCTTCAAGTTTATGAAGAAGGCAAGAAGTTTGTATGAGCCTGGAGATCGCCTACTTCGTGAAGATCTACCCTAGTAAGGCTAGTCCTCCATGGAAATAAGCGATTGCGGAATAGGTTGATTTGCTCCTTCGTGGACCCTTTGTGGGCGAGTCCTTCGTTGAATTTTGCAATAAGGATACTCATGACTTAGATCCTTCATAGACTGAAGCCTCCATCAACATGGATGTAAGATCGCGCCAACTATCCGAATCAGGGGAAAAATCTTCACCGAGCCAATTGTGTTTGCAATTCTATCAACTCTACCTCCTTTACTTTGCACTTGCATGTCTTTACTTTCCCGTGCCTATACCCTAGACTTGCATGTGTAGGGTGCTCTATATATTGCTAGAAAAGCCTAAAATATAACAATAAATTAAAACTTGGGAAAATAGTTCATTATTATTCTTAGTAGTATATTCACCGCACGCCCTCTAGACATACTTATCGATTCTACAATCTGTCGCATAGTAGTCACACACTTATATATAGTGGAAGATACCAGCTATTTAACCACTTTATTGCTCCCATGAGCTAAATTAGTAAGAAACGACTTAGATACAAATATGAGGAAAAATACATTTGTTCAAAATCCAATATATATACATAACATAATCTCATTACTGTGACATATATAATTAGACAAGGACTAAGAGATCATGTGAAAGCAGTCAGCTCTTCTCGATCTAGTTAATATGACCCGCAAAACATTTTAGCAACAAACCACAAACTGTTGTGTCGTAAAATATCAAAATTGCATGTGTTGAACTTTTGATTGATAGCACGATCACAAAGGTGAGATTTTTTTCTTCGAAAGAGCCTCTAGAAAAAAAATCGACATTGAAATTCCCTTTGTATATAAAGAACCATGACATATGATATACACATCAATGACTTTGGTGATCATGTGTTGGATTTAATCAAGCTTGCTCCATGGAAAAAATGATGTGTTCCACAAAAACATGTTGTGACAAATCAAACACCTACTATTGTCGAAACGATAAACCCTTCTGTCAGTATCTACATGCGGTTCCTTCTGCCATGATCATCTCTTGGTCACTCTTTCATCTTAAGTCACCAAGTAGTCGTGACGTGATTTCCTTTGCCTTGTGGTTCGACAATCTCTACTTATCGAAACTACTACGACAACTATGTGCGTTTGCAGGAGCCTCAAGCACACTTGGCTACCATCTTGTAGCACCAGTTAATGTATTACATATATCTCACATACTTAACTTTTGTGAAGTGGAAGTTCATTAATATTATAAGAACTGTTGGAATTCAGGAAAGAGGTTATGACGCATGGAGTTTGTGATAATTTTTTGAACTCAAATCGGTGATCATTATAACATGCATGGGAAACTTATATGAAAAAGATATGTTAGACACAGAGGAAGAGTGGTCTTGATAAAATTATTGGATTTTGTGTGTTGGACTAACGATCTACAACCTAGTTTCGACTATGGAATCTACCATAAAATATATTTATGTCCAAATATAAAATAGGGAATGTCGTATTTGGTATGATCTGCTCATTGTTTTGTACATGTAGGGAGAGATATATGAACACACAAATGAGATCTTTGATCGCATATGTTGAACTTTTGGTCCACATGGTTTTATTACGACCTAATATTCTTCTATCAAAATTCAAAATCACGCTACGTACCGATCACACTCCTACTTATTGGGGAAGCTTTTTACACGCACAAAAAACCCGCTAAATACAAGAGATCGAGGAATGATATTGTGACACATTGATGAATCGTGCCAGTTCATCGAGCAACCTTGTTTCGACTGAAGAATATGTCACATGATATCATTATCAATCGCTAAACATGAATTTTCACTTTCTGTCCTCATTTGTAGATCCTTTGGACAACATGTATAGTTCTAAAATCTAGATCCATGTTTGGTGGACATTACATTTGTGCCAAACCCTGATGTGTAAAAGTCAACCCGGTGAAATTTCGACATGGACATGTTGTAACAATTATATACTTTTAGTGCTAAAGGTGAAGGGAGGGATATGAACAAGCTAGCTAGTGCCAAAGTTGCTACTCTCATGAGGTTTTGTTGTCGGTGCTCCGCCTGGTCATGCATATGAAATGGTCTGGCCGGTCATGAATATGCTGAAACCAAACATACATGATATTAGCTAGTAGCGTATTAGTGTGACTGTGTGAGCATAACCAGAAAACGTGTATTGGCATGCTTTGTAGCCACATCCAGTCGGATACTATCTCAACCATGAACCCTGCCATGCACGCACGTACGCTGAAGGGCGAAAGGACAAAGATTGAGTCATGGCTACATGCTACACGTGTGCATGCAGACGACGAATGCCGTGGGGGTCTGGAAATATATCCTCATGCATGCATGCATGCATGGCGCAGTTGCATGGGAGCCGGGAGGACACTCAGATCTGCAAGCACAGCCCAGTAGAGTGGTCAACCGACCGGCCGTAGCCACCACCGTGCACGCATGCGCTGCGGGGTCACCTCGCTCGGCCGATCCCCGCCAACAGAATCCAATAATTCACCCAGCATGCCCCCGTCGCCCAGGCCAGCTCTCTCCCTCGCGCGCGCACCTGCACCGCAGCGGGGCTACTACTTGGCCGGCCGGGGCCGGGAGCCTCGCCGGACCGGTAGGAGGTGATGCATGACGATCGACCCGCGCGTGTCATGGGTCGTCGCTCCCGTCGCTGTTGCCATTCCCTTTTCGGGAGAAGCTACGTAGGAGCAGTGCCCGTGCGCGCGTCCGATCGATGGGGTTCGTTGGTGCGTGCGGTCGGGGGCCATCATTCAAGGCGACCCACTGTTGGATCAGTCACGTCCCCCATGCATGCACGTGCGGTGTGGGGGCTCCGGTGTGCAAAAAGGCGTCGTCGTCGAGACGTCGTGTCCCTGCACTGCCGAGCAGTCCGCGCCTCCCTGCGCGGTGTGGGCGCATGTGTCGCCGGCCGGCCCCGTCGTGCGTGATGCTGTGAACCAGTGTGCAGTGAGCATTTGGTGCGATGGACTCTTGCTGACCTAGGGCTCGCTTGCCGTCGTCTCTTCATTCCACCCATACAAGTGCGTTGAAGTTGGAGTTAATCACCTGGATTGTATAGCACTTCCTCGGTTCCTCCGTTCCAAAATATTTTTGTATACGTTTTGTTAGGACAAGTCTTTGGCCAACAATTACTCCGGCAATTATATTTCTCGTGACAAAAAAATGGGTATCTTTAGTTTTGTATCCAAAGTACTTATTTGCGGCGATGATTCTCCATCACAAAAATTTACATGATAATAAATAAAAACTTGTCCTGTCAAAATCTAATGTGAAAGGTACTTTGCAATATAGGGAGTGGTAATGTGTTGTCTTGTGCCACTCCATTTTCGACGAATAGAAAGTCAAGCCAGGCATTGAAGCATGGGTCCCACTAGCACCCTCTCTCCTTCGTACAATTTTTTTTTGCGAATTCTCCTTCGTACAATTCTAAAATAATGTCAAATCAACAACTATCGAACATAATAAACAACTCGGAAGAATCACCACATAAAACTATGAATATATACACAAACATTACCAACGAGGTGCAAATATGTGGGAGGGGCGGCACCCTATGGAGCAGGTGTGCATTGGAGGCAATAACTATCCATGCATGTTAGGGGTGGATGCATGGGCTAGAGGGAAGAATGTGTGGTTATGGTTGAATGGTTGGGTTGGTTTATATAGTAAGTCGATGGGGGTAATAATAACATCTATATCAGGGAGCTAAGGAAAAAGGGTTGATTTCAGGTGAAAACATTCTAACAATGTTTATGTGCGTCGAGTACGTATAGTTAAGGTTCAAAAGATGTTGAGTGTGCTTGGATATGCTTGAGAGGTAGCGTTCAATGGTGGTTGGTCGGGAGGTGATGTGGTCATGCGGTGGAAAGAAACCAGCCCTAGGGGCGAGCATATGTGGCCAGTTAGGTACCAAAGAGGCATCAGTAGACAATTTGGGATTGAGTACATCGTTAGCTCCTGAGGTGAGAAACTATGGTGATGAATGCACCAACATAGAAATTGAAAAGATTATGAAGTTGAGGGGCATGTGACAACCCCGACATCGTAGATGGATGCCTTAGGAAGCAACGATGGGGGGTCTGTCTTGTCAGCTCGTGGTGAGGGATGCCTATGGCGACACATATTGTTTAGGGTTAGGAGGTGGATTGGGTATACATATATAGTACATTTAATCCATAGATGAGCTAGGGTTGTGGGTCTAGATCCAAGAGTTGAACTAAAATGATTGATTTCAAGGGGGAAATATATGGCTCATATTTAGACACCATTATTAAAGAATGTTTTGTAGAAGTAATCGATCTTCCTATTCATGAACTTTTTCGCTAAATATTATGCACATAGGAAAGTAAACAAGAATCACCCCTCAACCATGCTCGTCAATAAGTCTAGCTACCACTAGTCAATCGATCAAGCAGTGATTATCCTAGATCCCCTCTCCGCGCAATGTCAAGAAGTTTGCATAATATTTGGTTGGTTATAAAAGTGTGATGTTAGTGTGGCAATGCACATACATGTTTTGATAACTAGTTTAACCAATGGAACATACATCACACTCATTATATTCACATCCCCTTCTCAAACATATACCTCCAATTGTATGCGGCTCCATGCATTTTAAGATTCAATTTTCATAATGTTTTTCTAATTAAGTTTAGTTGTTTGTAGTTTAGAGAGATAAACTGGTCATGATTGAAACTACTGCATACATGTCATAATTTTGTAGTTATTGATGATGTCACACAAAAGTTGAGGGGGAGGCCTACACAACCCTGCCCAAATTCCAACCGCGCCAGCAACTACCTTGTCCCGCTAGTTGCCTATTCTCCGAGCTTTGTATCTGGCGACCGCTATAGTATCGATATATTCCTCAACCGCGTGATGTTCTAGCCCTGCTTCATGTCACCACATCCTCCCCGTGATCCACTATAGCAAGTCCTGCATGCCACTAAAAGAATTGGCAAAGTAGGGAAGAGAGGAGTATTCCCATGAGCGGTTGTTCATGCCCCCTCTTACTCTCCCCTTTGTTACATCTTCATGCAAAAGAACATGTACCCCTCCTCGACTCTCCTTTGAACACATATTTTTGCAAGATATGACATCGATTTCATAGGAAAAATATTAATTCCCTTATTCACATTCGCATTTGACACATTGCACATGCTCCCGGACCCATTTGTCAGATGTGTTACTCTAGATCTTGGGTAAGTAGTATTTGTAAAGCATCGATGAGGTCATCATCCCCCTGAGAGCACAGTTTGGGTATTTGAAGCATCTCCTAGATTTGAAGAGGATGGGGGGACTTGCAATGGCATATATGTTCTGAAGGGGGGGGGTATATAGTACCCTACCTAGAGCCCAACATCGCTGGCCACCAACCTGGTCCACTAGTTGTCTCTTTATGAGCTCTGCCTAAGGTCGCCACTATGGTTGCGAGATCCAGTTCACCTGCTTCGTTTCAAGCTCTACTTCAGATCGTGACTGTACCTTGATATCCTCCATCAAATGTGAACTCATTGATTTCATCAGTGAATGGTTGAATGGTTGTGTTTGAATGGTTGAGGGGGAGTAAACTTTAGCTTTCCGCTTGGGAACCGTCGATAGTGTGTTTAGTGTAACACCCCAGTAATCATACTACAGTGACCTTCCTCTAATTATGCTAAGTCATCATCATTAACTTACTAATAGTCATTAAGATCCAAAATCCATTTCAATTCAAAATTCAAGTGGTGAGTAAAAATAAAACTTCTTCAAATAAATAAACAAAAGTGTTCATGTTATTGCAAATATTCACTAAGTACATGTTTGAAGTAATCAGATGCTCTTAACCTAATTAAAACAGGGCCAACAACACTAAATATGGCTATTTCAAAAATTAACAAAAGGTTAGACATTTTCCAATTGACCCCAAACTTTGTGGACAACCCCATAATATTGCAAAGTATTTATGGTACAAGTCTCATACTTAACAAAACTCATTTAGCATTAAAGTAAAATAGTAAACAAAAATACATAAAACAAAAAATAGAAAAGAAGACACGGAAAATAAAAAAATGCACTATGCACTTCAGCCCGATGCTATAGTGCAGCCCAGCCCGATAAGCCGGACTTTCCTTCCACCTCGCATAGCATAGGAGGCAGGGTGCATGTCATGGCCGCCCGTGCACCGATCGTGCATGCGTCGCCCATCCGACGATTCCTCAAGCCGGATAAGGACCCCTGCCCCCCCTCGATGAACCCTAGCCCCTCCAGAACTAGCCCCTCTCGTAGCTCTCTCTCCCCTCCTCTGCTTGCGCTCCCGCGACCGCCCGAGGATGCACCGTCGCCGTCGTACCTTGCCAGTGTAGCCTCCAGCTACCCGGGGCCGCTCGGGGATGTCCAGGAGCACCGCCTGCGTCTTCCACATCGTCTGCGAGGAGCAGATCAAGCCAGGGATCGCCAAGCCACCGAAATCATCCACCCCCTCGTCGGCGGCCGCCACAACTCCCCATCTATCCGCTCGTCATCGGCCCTCTCCGGCCACCTCGACCCCCGCAGCGAGTTTGCGGTGAGCAACCGCACCTAACCGCTCTAAGTCGCCCTCGGATTTGGGACTCAGCACATCGTAGTCGTTGCTGTGCTCCGACCATAGCTCTGTGCTCTGCCGTGACCGCTGTCGCCGTTGTCGTTCCCCCTAGGACCAACCCCTAATGCGTACGGGCTCCAGGAGACCACGCGGAGCGTCTGCACCACTCAGCTCACGCATTGGCGTGCCATGGCAACCTCCCCGTCCTCACCGTGTGTGCGCCACCGCGGATCTCGACCCCACCGTTGACTTCGGCCATGTCCGGCCGCCCTGCGACCACAATAGGAGTGTAGGAGCAGCAACGTCTCAACAGTGCCACCCTCTCGTGCTCTCGTCACCGGAAATGGCCGTACGATCAACTCCATCGTCTCGGCATTACACCGGCGGTTAGCCTCCATTAACTGCTGATGTGGCGCCATTAACCACTAACTAAAATACCTAAGTAGACACTAACACCGGGCCCCGCCGACCCTAACTACCCCCTGTTAGAAATAAACCTAATATTTATCTAGAGTATGACATGTGGGCCCATTTACTATTTAACTGGATAATTTTTAGTTAAACCTAAGAGTGGCTAACATGTGGGCCCAATGGGCCCTATTGATCCAGTCAACCTGCCAACTAGGCAAACCCAGTTACTGGCAGGTGGGACCCACTGGTCCCATTTACCAGTCAAAGCTAACTAGTCAACTGCTGATTGAGGCATTTGAGTGGGTCCCACTGTCAGCCACACCAACACTCTGCTAGGTACACTTTTGGGTACCCCTAGCAGTTAAATATTTTTTCCGAATTATTAATAAATCAGGGAATTTCTGAAAATTGCTAAAAAAAACTTCGAAAATTAATAGAAAATAATCTATAACTCGATGAAAAAAATTATATATGAAAAATGATCAGAAAAATATGAAGAATCTGAATATGCTATCCACTCATCTGTCACATGCCTCTAACATGACGAACATGGATCCTTCCCCTCCGGTTCATCTGCCGATAACTGCCAAACGTCGGGAAAACATTCCCAAAAGTTTTCCCACTTCGTTTGTAACATGTAGCACTGCGTTAGGTCACCCTTAGCATAGCATATTGTCATGTCATGCATCGTGATGCATTTGTATGCATTATATTTATTGTTTCTTCCTCCTCTTCTCTCTGATAGACCCCGAAACTGATGCTATGAATACGCCCCTAACGTTCAGCCCCTTGCAGCAGAGCTTCCAGGTAAACAAAACCCCCTTGATCATTCCTGTATAGCCCATTTCCTTCTCTCTCATGTTTGCATTAGAATTTGCTACTGTATTTGATTGATCCTATTTTGATGCATGCCTGATTTTGTATTCTGCATTGTTACCTACCTACTTATTCTATATGCTTAGTATAGGTTGGTTAGTGATCCACCAGTGACCCCTCACCTTGTCCTTGTTTCCCCTGCTTTATGACCAATGAGTCGATCAACGTGATCGATGTCCTGAGCCCGACAGATCACCTCACACCCCCTTAGTTGTATGACTCTGCAGAGTTACTATCGAGTGCCAAGGGCGATACCTCGTATAGCACTTCTGATGAGATCTCTGTAGTGTAGCTAGTCGGTCTTGGCTACGGAGGGTGATTCCTCCTTCACCACTCCCGATAACGACTCTGTCGTGCAACACCTCAAATGTGAACCCTTCGAGGGTGATTCCTCCAAGTTCACCTTGACGGTTACATCAAGTAGGAATCCTTCGAGGGCGATTCCTTAGATTGCCCCTTGGTGTTATGGGCCATCGAGTGGAAATCCATCGAGGGTGATTCCTCTTATTTCCCCTCGATGTTTTGGACACATGGTTACTTTGATTATACCCCTAGAACCATGTTGAAGTTGGGTCGGCCCTTGAGGGGTACCCGCAAGAGTTATTGAAGTCGGGTCAGCCCCGAGGGGTACCCGCTAGAGAAATGTGAAGTCGGGTTAACCATGAGGGTACCCGCAATTGACGTGGAGTTGGGTTGACCTGGAGGGTACCCGCGAGATAATTACGCGGCATGGTCGGGCATTCTTAGCCCTTGCCGTATGTCCGTGAGACGGGGCGATGGGACCACAGGTCATGAATCATTGATTGTCTTTGCATGCTCCCAAGACACTAACGGTTTGGATATGTGATCCGAGTAGCTGGCCTCTGTCCTTTTCACACTGACCACCATGCGGGAATAAGTATGGGCACTCTGCGTCGTACGATTCTTCTGAAAGCTTACTGACGTCAGCGGTTTAGCGACGCGCGCTTGGTTGGACGTTAACCACCTACGCTTGCATTAAGGGGGATGGGGCTGCTCCAGGCCGCGTTCGCTACACGCGGGATTGCAAAGGACGATTGGCCCACGAGACCTTCACATTTAGGATATAGACCGGTGTGTTGGCCTCTCAGTTGAGCCTAGGTAGGACTACGACGTGTTGATCGGCCGAGGCCGAGCATGACCCGTTACACTGTGTCCGGCTGGAGTTGATCGAGTGTGTTGGGTAAGTTGGTGCACCCCTACAGGGAAGTATATCTATTCGAAATAGCCGTGTCCACGGTAACATATGCTCGGAGTTGTATCCCAATCGATACAACTAGAACTGGATACTGGAGACGTGAAATGGATATGATGGCTCCGGGATTGCTTTATTGCAGGGTGTCGAGAAAGGATCTCTGGGCGTGGATGCTACAACATACTTATTACTTACGCTATGATACTCTACTCTCTTCTATTGCTGCAAGATGCTTCAAGATGCTAGTCTTCGATAGGCTAGGCTTTTCTCTCTATTCTGGCATTTCTGCAGTCTAGTCCAAAGATACAACCTCATTCATTTGATACTGATGCATACTTAGCATAGATCTGATGTAAGTGTTGTGAGTACTTCGGATGAGTACTCATGGTTCCTTTGCCACCCCTTTTTCTCCTCTACCAAATTGATGCGATCAGATGACGGATCGCAGGAGCCCGATGCCACCACCGATGACTACTACGTGCCTACTACTACATGGAGGCCGTCGACGAACAGGAGTAGTTAGGAGGCTCCTAGGCAGGAGGCATTGCCTTTTC